>NW_027361918.1:4735000-4807500 GCF_039654945.1 Dendrobates tinctorius | reverse complement strand
GGCTCAGGATCTTGCGGTCTTTGGGGTCCGGGAGTTTCTCCAGGTATGGGGCCAGTCTGTAGTCTCTCTGTAGACTCCGGTACATGGTCAGTTTCTGTGAGCTGATGATGTCGTTCTTCCAGTCACTTACGTACCTCTCCTGGCCTTCGTCTACCATCTTCCTGATTCCGGCTTTTGTCAGGTTGTTGTGATTGGTTTTCTGGTCAGGTTGGGTTTGGGTGAGCTGTTCCGAGGGTCCTGGTTTTTCTGTTTCCCCTACATGTGTCAGGGCTTTATGGTGATGGGAGCTTGGATTGCTCCTACGTAGGTGAGCCCGGAATGACAGTGCCCTCTTTAGAACCGTTTGGTGTAGAGGGAATCTCCCCAGCTCGGCCCGGCAAGCACTGTTGGAGGTGCTCCGATGGACTTGGAGAAGGTGCTTGCAGAATTCCAGGTGGAATATTTCTGTTGGGCTTGAATCCCACCTTGACCAGTCTGGGTAGGTGTGAGGACCCCAGACTTCGCTGCCATACAGGAGGATTGGGCCGATGATAGAATCGAAGATTTTTAACCAGACCCTCACTGGTGGCTTTAGATGGTAGAGTTTCCTTCGGATGGCATAGAAGGTTTTGCATGCCTTGTCTTTCAGGGTCTCTATGGCTTGTTTGAAGCTCCCTGATCGGTGAATCTCTAGGCCCAGGTAGGTATATTTGTCCGTTCCTGTAAGGGCGCAGTTGTTGAGGATAAATGAAGGGTGCTGGTCTGATTTTCTCTTTCTCTTCTGGAACACCATGATGTTGGTTTTCTTTAGGTTGACCGGTAGAGCCCAGGTGGAGCTGAATTTCTCTAAGATTTTCAGGTTGTCTTGGAGGCCTTTCTCGGTTGGTGACAGAAGCAGCAAGTCATCTGCATACAGCAGGAATTTCACCTGCGCGTCGTGGAGGGTGAGACCTGGTGCTGTGGAAGATTCCAGAGCGGTAGCCAGCTCGTTGATGTAAATGTTGAAGAGCGTTGGGCTTAAGCTGCAGCCTTGTCTGACTTCCCGGCTCTGCTGGAAATAAGCCGTTCTTCTGCCGTTCACACTCACACTGCAGAGGTTCTCGGTGTAGGAGCTCTTGATAACATCATAGGTCTTTCCTCCTATTCCGCTCTCCAGCAGTTTCAGGAATAAGCCTGGGTGCCACACCGAATCAAAGGCCTTTTTAAAGTCCACGAAACAGGCGTATATCTTCCCGTTCTTTGCATTGTGGACGTGGCTCTGAATGAGGCTGTGCATGGTGTAGATGTGGTCAGTAGTGCGGTGGTTTGGCATGAACCCTGCTTGGCTCTTGCTGAGGACATTGTGCTCGGTGAGGAAACTGAGGATCCTCTTGTTCAGGATGCTATTGAACAGTTTTCCCAGGTTGCTGCTGACACATATTCCTCTGTAGTTGGCTGGGTCATACCTGTCCCCATTCTTGTGGATGGGTGTGATGAGGGCTTGGTTCCAGGTAGGAGGGAAGTAGCCGGCACTTAGCACAATATTGAAGAGTTTAACCATTGCGGCCTGTATTTCTGGTGGGCTGTACTTCAGCATTTCTGGTAGGATTCCATCCAGGCCACCGGCTTTTCTACATCTTATGGAAGAGATTCTCTCTGCTACTTCCTGTAATGTAATAGGTGCATCCACGGGGTTTTGGAAATTTTTTACTTTTTGCTCCATTGCTTTTAGTTTTGCCATTATGCTTTCCTGTTCTTGGCTTAGTTCTTCCTTTGGAATGTCTTTATAGAGGTCTCTGAAGTACTGGAGCCAGATGTTGCCATTTTGGATATGGATGTTGTTTTTCTTGTCTTTTGTGCCCATGTGGTTCCATAGTTCCCAGAAGGAGCTGTCTTGGAGGGCGTCTTGGAGTTGGTTAAGTTTGGTGGATATATATATATATATATATATATACACCCCGTGTCCTCCTGTATACTCCATATATATATACACCCCGTGTCCTCCTGTATACCCCATATATATATATATATATACACCCCGTGTCCTCCTGTATACCCCATATATATATATACACCCCGTGTCCTCCTGTATACTCCATATATATATACACCCCGTGTCCTCCTGTATACCCCATATATATATATATATATATATATACACCCCGTGTCCTCCTGTATACCCCATATATATATATATATATATATATATATATATACCCCGTGTCCTCCTGTATACCCCATATATATATACCCCGTGTCCTCCTGTATACCATATATATATATATATACACCCCGTGTCCTCCTGTATACCCCATATATATATATATATATATACCCCGTGTCCTCCTGTATACCCCATATATATATATATACACCCTGTGTCCTCCTGTGTACCCCATATATACACCCCGTGTCCTCCTGTATACCCCATATATATACACCCCGTGTCCTCATGTGTACCCCATATATATACACCCCGTGTCCTCCTGTATACCCCATATATATATACACCCCGTGTCCTCCTGTATACCCCATATATATATATACACCCCGTGTCCTCCTGTATACCCCATATATATATATACCGCGTGTCCTCCTGTATACCCCATATATATATGTACACCCCATGTCCTCCTGTATACCCCATATATATATACACCCCGTGTCCTCCTGTATACCCCATATATATATATACACCCCGTGTCCTCCTGTATACCCCATATATATATATACACCCCGTGTCCTCCTCTGTACCCCATATATATATATATATATACCCTGTGTCCTCCTGTGTACCCCATATATATACACCCCGTGTCCTCCTGTATACCCCATATATAAACACCCCGTGTCCTCCTGTGTACCCCTATATATATATACACCCCGTGTCCTCCTGTGTACCCCACATATATGTACATCCCGTGTCCTCCTGTATACCCCATATATATATACCCCGTGTCCTCCTGTGTACCCCATATATATATATATATATACACACTGTGTCCTCCTGTGTACCCCATATTCTGTGTGTGTGTGTGTGTGTGTGTATATATATATATATATATATATATATATATATATATATATAATTTCTGTAGCACCATTGATTCTATGGTGCTTTACGTGAGAAGGGGTGGAGGGGGTTACATCAAAATACAAATATCACTTACAGTAAACAAAACTATCAATGACAGACTGATACAGAGGGGAGAGAGGACCCTGCCCTTTTGGGCTCACATTCTACAGGATCATGGGTCATGGGAAGGAGACAGTAGGTCGGGGGTTGCAGTAGCTCCGAAGGTGTTGAGGTGGCCGTATGGTAATGGCAGGCTGTAATCTTTTTTTACGAGATGGGTTTTCAGGTTCCGTTTGAAGGAACCAAATGTGGATAACCGGATGTGTTGGGGCACAGAATTCCAGATGATGGTGGATATTCAGGAGGAGTCTTGGACGCGACTGGCTAAGGAGCGAATAAGCATGGAGGAGAGAAGGAGGTCTTGGGAGGACTGGAGATTACGTGAGGGAAGATATTGAGAGATTAGTTTGGAAATATATGGAGGAGAAAGGTTATGGATGACTTTGTAGGTCAGTGTTAGTAGTTTAAACTGGATACGCTGGGAAAATGGGAGTCAGTGAAGGGATTTGCAAAGAGGGGAAGCAGGAGTGTAGCGAGGAGAGTGATTAATTAGTCGGGCAGCAGAGTTAAGGACGGATTGGAGGGGTTCGAGAGTGTTAGCAGGGAGGCAACAGAGGAAGATGTTGCAGTAGTTGAGGCGGGAGATAATTAGGGCATGTACAAGCATTTTGGTAGAGCGTGGGTTGAGGAAATGACTGATTCTGGAAATGTTTTTTGAGTTGGAGGCGACAGGAAGTGGCGAGAGCTTGGATGTGCAGTTTGAATGACAGGGCAGAGTCAAGGGTTACTCCGAGACAGGAGGCGGATTACCGGGACAGGGGAAAGTGTGAATTCATTTATTGTGCTAGATAGATCAGGTAGGGAAGGTAATGCGAGATGGAGGAAAGGTAATTAGTTCAGATTTGTCCACATTCAGTTTGAGGAAGCGAGAGGAGAAGGAGGAGGATATGGCTGATAGATACTCGGGGATTCTGGACAGAAGAGAGGTGACGTCTGGGCCAGAGAGGTAGATCTGAGTGTCATCAGCATATACAGTAGATGGTACTGGAAGCCATAGGACTTTGAGTTGTCCCAGGCCAAGTGTATAAATTGAGAAGAGTAGGGGTCTTAGAACAGAGCCTTGGGGGACTCCAGTAGAGAGAGGGTGGGATGAGGAGGTGGTGTGGGAGTGGGAGACGCTGAATGTGCGGTTGGTAAGGTATGAAAAGGTCTAGGATAGGGCGAGGTCTTTGACACCAAAGGAGGAGAGGATCTGTAGTAGGAGGCAGTGGTCAACTGTGTCGAAGGCAGAGGACATGTCTAGAAGGAGGAGCATAGAGTATTGTCCGTTAGCTTTGGCTGTAATTAAGTAAGAAGGTGTGTGTATGTATATATGTGTGTATATGTATGTATATATATATATACAGTACATATGTGTGTGTATATATTTTTATATTATCTTTTACATTTTAATAATTACAAAAAGGACAATGTGCCTGTCATAGAGAACATTTAAATTAATTCATAAAGCAACTCCAGTGAGGGGGCATTCTCCCCCCCTCACAGAATTTCTAGTAGGAAAAAGAGCTTACATTCTAAACCTCCGTGATATAGAATTGCACCATCTGTAAAAAAGCTGAAGATAAAAAGAGGAAGAGGATGGCTTCTACAAAGGCGCAAGATGAAGAAATTACAATGGCTGGCCCTCACAGTCTCCTGATCTGAACATCATTGAAAATCTGTGGCTAGACCTCAAAATAGCAGAGGATGGAAGACGCCCAGGAATCTCATAGAACGGGAGGAATTCTCCAAGGAAGAATGGAGGAAAATCCCTCAGAGAAGAACTGAAAGACTCTTGTCTGGCTACAAAAAGTATTTACCAGCTGTGATGCTTTCAAAAGGGGACGCTACCAGGTATTAACCATACAGGATGCCGAAACTTTTGCATCGGAACATTTTCCTTTTTGTAATTTTTAAAATGTAAAATGTATATGTGTATATATATATATATATATATATATATATATATCAATTTTTTTTTACCTAAAATACAAAGGAGATGCATCATCTGCAACTTTAGGTCTTTAAGATCATATCCTCTTCATCTTGCTTAACTGTTCACGATAGTAGTAATTTTGGCCAGGGGTGCCCAAACATTTACATGCCACTGTATGTGTGTGTGTATATATATAGAGAGAGAGAGAGATCTATATATATTTATCTTTTTCATTCTATCTATCTATTTAAACCCCTGTGTCCTTCTGTGTACCCCATGATTAGCGTCCTTTTGTGGTCCACTGTCCGGCTTGTATGCATCTGGCTCTCGCATATGTGGACAGTGTCCGGGGACAGATTGTCTGTCTGGGAGTAATGGGCTTTTTCTGTGTCAGGGTAGGGGGTTATATTGACCTTTAGCCGCACTCGGCTATCACATGTGCAAGGGGGCTTATCTTAGTTATCCCACCACTGCCACAATGTGATGAAAAACAGCAAGCTAGTCTTGCCCTAACAATTTACCGCAGGGGCTTATTTTGGTTATCCCACCACTGCCACACCATATCACCAACTGCCGGGATTTATGTATATCCCACTTTTCAGTTCCTCTTTGGAACTCCCAGCTCTCCGGCGCCCCCCTTACCCTCAGGTCAGTCTGAGAACTGCACCTAGGATAATTAGTCGCTGGACGGGCCACGTGATATGCACTGGCTATTAGGCATGCTGCAGCGAGGAAATTATAAATGCTTTGGCCGCAGCCACACAATCAGCTTATAAAACCCCTTCCGTCACTGCCAGCTAGCCCAGAGCACACTTCGCTGCCACCAGCTTCCGATTTCTCTATCAATTTTTAAAATTAATAAAGGGGTACGAAGCCAGCCCAAATTAGTAGCATAATTACTTCAGTCACGTAAAAGTTCGGTATAGAACAAGGAGACGGAACTAATAATTTTATATTTTACTCCCAAAAGACAGGCAGTGTTTACAGAAGATATAAAAAGATTTTACAATATGAGACAATTAAAATATGTATAATGCGAATACAAATAAAAGGGGATTAAGAAAAGAAATAAAACTTACGTCTTGCTTAGATCATCTTAGGCAGAACCATGCTGGTAGGAGGAGCCAAACGTCACTGCATTGAGGGGTCTGGATGCAGCCGTTTCCCAGGCTAGAATGAGGGCTGTCCTGAGTGCAGGTGACTTATACCCCATGGCTTGTGACATCACTAAAGGGGCTGGCTTGTGACAGTCCTCCCCTAACTCAGAGTTACAAATCTGGTTCTTACAACGATCATAACTGGGCTTGAGAACCTAGCCGAATATCGGTAGAACCCTCATTCGTCTTATATTGAAATTAGCTTTCCAATGATTCCAAACTCGGACTAGTTATTCCACACGGTTCAGGACAAATCCATTTCTCCGATTCTGTTAGCGCTGGAACCGGGAAAAACACGGGCTATGAAGCTTAGTCGACGCACGTCCCAGATATGTAGTTTGTCTTTTTCTATCACAACCTCACATCGCTTCATGACCAAATGGTTAGATTCCCATTATTGTCTATGAGAAGTCCTCACATGGTGGAAAGACAAAGAAGCTCCCTGCTGTGAGGAGGGAAATCACTCACTGGTGTCTGAGGTTACACTGAGTGTGTGTGCAGGCTGGGGGGGGAAGCAAAGGGGGCTGGAAAGTGTCAGGCTATGAGTGAGCAGAAATTCACAGGCATGACAGGCAAAAGGGAAAAGAAAGGGGGGGGTCAAACCCTCATCACTGGCATAGCAGAGTTCAGTATGTGAATAGCAGATTCTGGAATGGTCCGGAAGGTGTGATAATAGGAAAAAATACATGACACTTTACATTATCGTTATAAGGGGGAAGTGCGGAGCCTCTGGATCCTGGCAGTCTGGTCCTGGAGTCTGATCTGTTACTAGTGGATGAGCTGGATCTTTCAGACAGCAGCGAGCGGCTCCTCTCCTTCTCCAAGGACTCTGAAGGTGAGTGGCCTCTGCTCCGGGGTGCTTTCCCCATGTGCTGACTTCTCCCGTCTGCGCTCTCTTCTTTGACCTGTCTACCCCATGTGCTATCCCCCTTGTCTGCTGTCTCTCTCCTTCATGTGCTGTCCCGTTTGAGCAGTCTACCCCCTGTGCTCTGTCTGTCTCACCCCTGTGCGCTTTCCCTCTCCCCATCTGCTGTCTTCGTGTTGGCGACGGTGTTCCCATGGTGATACCGCACAAGAGGCTGCGTACGGCGTATACTGTGTGTGTGTGTGTGGTGCGTACGGCGTTTAGAGTGGGTGTGGTGCGACGGTGTTCCGCTGCTGGTACTGCGCAAGAGGCTGGTGCCAGCAGCAGTTTCCATATTGTGACACCCATCACTTGGGTGTCCTAATAAGGCGGTCGGTGAACTTCCGCGGTTTGGAATTCTGGACACATCTGGACGGAACAGGATGTGAAGACATTACAAGGTACACATCTGGCCATCAGGCTGTGTAAGGGCTATTTGACCAAGAAGGAGAGTGATGGGGTGCTACGCCAGATGACCTGGCCTCCACAGTCACCAGACCTGAACCCAATCGAGATGGTTTGGGGTGAGCTGGACCGCAGAGTGAAGGCAAAAGGGCCAACAAGACTGTTGGAAGACCATTTCCGGTGATTACCTCTTGAAGCTCATCAAGAGAATGCCAAGAGTGTGCAAAGCAGAAATCAAAGCAAAAGGTGGCTACTTTGAAGAACCTAGAATATAAGACATATTTTCAGTTGTGTCACACTTTTTTGTTAATTATATAATTCCACATGTGTTAATTCATAGTTTTGATGCCTTCAACTCTTTGAATGAGGTGTGTCCAAACTTTTGGTCTGTACTGTGTACTGTGTGTGTGTGTGTATATATATATATATATATATATATATATATATATATAGCTGAAAAAAGGAAACAGCACAAAAATATTAAAAAAAAGTGAACTTTAATGCCCATATACAGTTGTGGCCAAAAGTATTGACACCCCTGCAATTCTGTCAGATAATACTCAGTTTCTTCCTGAAAATGATTGCAAACACAAACTCTTTGGTATTATTATCTTCATTTAATTTGTATTAAATGAAAAAACACAAAAGAGAATGAAGCAAAAAGCAAAACATTGATCATTTCACACAAAACTCCAAAAATAGGCCAGACAAAAGTATTGGCACCCTCAGCCTAATACTTGGTTGCACAACCTTTAGCCAAAATAACTGCGACTAACCACTTCCGGTAACCATCAATGAGTTTCTTACAATGCTCTGCTGGAATTTTAGACCATTCTTCTTTGGCAAACTGCTCCAGGTCCCTGATATTTGAAGGGTGCCTTCTCCAAACTGCCATTTTTAGATCTCTCCACAGGTGTTCTATGGGATTCAGGTCTGGACTCATTGCTGGCCACCTTAGAAGTCTCCAGTGCTTTCTCTCAAACCATTTTCTAGTGCTTTTTGAAGTGTGTTTTGGGTCATTGTCCTGCTGGAAGACCCATGACCTCTGAGGGAGACCCAGCTTTCTCACACTGGGCCCTACATTATGCTGCAAAATTTGTTGGTAGTCTTCAGACTTCATAATGCCATGCACACGGTCAAGCAGTCCAGTGCCAGAGGCAGCAAAGCAACCCCAAAACATCAGGGAACCTCCGCCATGTTTGACTGTAGGGACCGTGTTTTTTTTCTTTGAATGCCTCTTTTTTTCTCCTGTAAACTCTATGTTGATGCCTTTGCCCAAAAAGCTCTACTTTTGTCTCATCTGACCAGAGAACATTCTTCCAAAACGTTTTAGACTTTTTCAGGTAAGTTTTGGCAAACTCCAGCCTGGCTTTTTTTATGTCTTGGGGTAAGAAGTGGGGTCTTCCTGGGTCTCCTACCATACAGTCCCTTTTCATTCACACGCCGACAGATAGTACGGGTTGACACTGTTGTACCCTTGGACTGCAGGGCAGCTTGAACTTGTTTGGATGTTAGTCGAGGTTCTTTATCCAACATCCGCACAATCTTGCGTTGAAATCTCTTGTCAATTTTTCTTTTCCGTCCACATCTAGGGAGGTTAGCCACAGTGCCATGGGCTTTACACTTCTTGATGACACTGCGCACGGTAGACACAGGAACATTCAGGTCTTTGGAGATGGACTTGTAGCCTTGAGATTGCTCATGCTTCCTCACAATTTGGTTTCTCAAGTCCTCAGACAGTTCTTTGGTCTTCTTTCTTTTCTCCATGCTCGATGTGGTACACACAAGGACACAGGACAGAGGTTGAGTCAACTTTAATCCATGTCAGCTGGCTGCAAGTGTGATTTATTTATTGCCAACACCTGTTAGGTGCCACAGGTAAGTTACAGGGGCTGTTAGTTACACAAATTAGAGAAGCATCACATGATTTTTCCAACAGTGCCAATACTTTTGTCCACCCTCTTTTTTTATGTTTGGTGTGGAATTATATCCAATTTGGCTTTAGGACAATTCTTTTTGTGTTTTTTCATTTAAGACCAATTAAATGAAGATAATAATAACAAAGAATTTGTGTTTGCAATCATTTTCAGGAAGAAACTGAGGATTATCTGACAGAATTGCAGGGGTGTCAATACTTTTGGCCACAACTGTATCTATAGATAGATAATGCCAAGCCCGATGTTTAGTAATAAACATAATAAAATGGTACATAAAGAGTAAGACACACAAAATCCGAGTTAGGCTGGGGTCACACATCCGAGTAAGTGTCCGGTGAGGTTGTAGCACAGTAGAAGCGCGGTGTCGGAGGCCTCATGTTACAGTCAATGCGAGGACCCATAGAATGTGTAGTGTGAGGTTGTAGAACAGAAGAATCGTGGTTCCGGTGACTGCATGTTACAGTCAATGTGTAAGGATTCCGGACTTTCCTTTGTGCCTGTTTGCTCTTATTGAAAATGGAGTCTTGTATCTCGCCCTGTCATGGAACTTCCTATCTGTTTTGTGTGCTCCACTTTGCCTGAGTATTTTGTTGCTGTTGGCTCTTGAGCTCCTGGGTGTCTACTGGTGGACTCCCTGCTGCTGCTCATTACTCAGCGCTCCACCTCTCCATGCTCTGCTGCCTACAGTCCCCTGTGCCTCTCCCTGATAACTGCTATCTGGACTTCAAGTGAGGAGCTGTTCGCCTCTGTAACTGCTGTGGCTAGTAAGGAATCCTGACGTCACCATCTCTTCTTGGTCTGTGTTTGTGTGGGCTACGGTGCTGGACTTGTGCGGGACTTTCAGCCCAAATGGTACATGTGCTCACCTTCCCCTGTTAATGTTACCTCTGTGAATTGCTGTCTTCTACGTCGAGGTGCCGTGTGCATTTTCACCTATGATTGCCGGACTTCTACATGTTAGTGCGGTGTGCGTGCTCATCTGTAATATCGTTGGACTTCCTTAAGGGCCGTGCGCTTCCTCTCGTATATACTGCTGAACTCTCACGTTTAGTCCCTAGTGCACACCTGCATCATATTACAGTTGGACTGGTTCATATTAGCGGTCGTGCCGCGCTCTTCAGTTTCACTGGACATTACTATATTGTGCTGTGTTTTCGTTACTATTGCAGGAAGTGCTCTGTTAGTTTTGCTACACTTGCATCATTCCATATTGTGCTGTGTTTTTGTTACTATTGCTTGAAGTGCTCTGTTAGTTTTGCTACCCTTCTTAATATACTTATTTACATCAGCTTTGGTCTCAGTCTCGTGTTATCCCACGCAATCAGATTCTGTAGTACCCTTATAATTGTTACACAATATGAGAACCCATAAAAAGTTTCCAGTGAGGTTGTAGAGCAGCAGAAGCGCGGTGCTGGATGCTGCATGTTACAGTCAATGCGAGGACCCATAGAAAGTGTCCGGTGAGGTTGTAGAGCAGCAGAAGTGCGGTGCTGGATGCTGCATGTTACAGTCAATGCGAGGACCCATAGAAAGTGTCCGATGAGACTGTAGAACAGCAGAAGCACGGTGCCGGAGGCCGCATGTTACAGTCAATGCGAGGACCCATAGAATGTGTCCGCTGAGATTGTAGAACAGCAGAAGCGCGGTGCCGGAGGCCGCATGTTACAGTCAATGCGAGGACCCATAGAAAGTGTCCGGTGAGGTTGTAGAGCAGCAGAAGCGCGGTACCAGTGGCTGCATGTTACAGTCAATGCGAGGACCCATAGAAATTGTCCGGTGAGGTTGTAGAGCAGCAGAACCGCGGTGTCGGTGGCTGCATGTTACATTCAATGCGAGGACCCATAGAAAGTGTCCTGTGAGGTTGTAGAACAGCAGAAGCGCGGTACCAGTGACTGCATGTTACAGTCAATGCGAGGACCCACAGAATATGTCCGATGAGATTGTAGAACAGCAGAAGCGCGGTACCAGTGGCTGCATGTTACAGTCAATGCGAGGACCCATAGAATGTGTCCGCTGAGATTGTAGAACAGCAGAAGCGTGGTGCCGGAGGCCGCATGTTACAGTCAATGCGAGGACCCATAGAATGTGTCCGATGAGATTAGAGCAGCAGAAGCGCGGTGCCGGTGGCTGCATGTTACATTCAATGCGAGGACCCATAGAAAGTGTCCTGTGAGGTTGTAGAACAGCAGAAGCGCGGTACCAGTGACTGCATGTTACAGTCAATGCGAGGACCCATAGAATGTGTCCGATGAGATTGTAGAACAGCAGAAGCGCGGTGCCGGAGGCCGCATGTTACAGTCAGTGCGAGGACCCATAGAAAGTGTCCTGTGAGGTTGTAGAACAGCAGAAGCGCGGTACCAGTGGCTGCATGTTACAGTCAATGCGAGGACCCATAGAATGTGTCCGCTGAGATTGTAGAACAGCAGAAGCGCGGTGCCGGAGGCCGCATGTTACAGTCAATGCGAAGACCCATAGAATGTGTCCGATGAGATTGTAGAGCAGCAGAAGCGCGGTGCCGGAGGCCGCATGTTACAGTCAATGCGAGGACCCATAGAAAGTGTCCGTTGAGTTTGCAGAGCAGCAGAAGCGCCGTGCCGGAGGCTGCATGTTACAGTCAATGCGAGGACCCATAGAATGTGTCCGATGAGATTGTAGAACAGCAGAAGCTCGGTGCCGGAGGCTGCATGTTACAGTCAATGCGAGGACCCATAGAAAGTGTCCGGTGAGGTTGTAGAACAGCAGAAGCGCCGTGCTGGAGGCTGCATGTTACAGTCAGTGCGAGGACCCATAGAAAGTGTCCGTTGAGTTTGCAGAGCAGCAGAAGCGCCGTGCCGGAGGCTGCATGTTACAGTCAGTGCGAGGACCCATAGAAAGTGTCCGGTGAAGTTGTAGAGCAGCAGAAGCGCCGTGCCGGAGGCTGCATGTTACAGTCAATGCGAGGACCCATAGAAAGTATCTGGTGAGTTTGCAGAGCAGCAGAAGCGCCGTGCCGGAGGCTGCATGTTACAGTCAATGCGAGGACCCATAGAATGTGTCCGCTGAGATTGTAGAACAGCAGAAGCGCGGTGACGGAGGCCGCATGTTACAGTCAATGCGAAGACCCATAGAATGTGTCCGATGAGATTGTAGAGCAGCAGAAGCGCGGTGCCGGAGGCCGCATGTTACAGTCAATGCGAGGACCCATAGAAAGTGTCCGTTGAGTTTGCAGAGCAGCAGAAGCGCCGTGCCGGAGGCTGCATGTTACAGTCAATGCGAGGACCCATAGAATGTGTCCGATGAGATTGTAGAACAGCAGAAGCTCGGTGCCGGAGGCTGCATGTTATAGTCAATGCGAGGACCCATAGAAAGTGTCCGGTGAGGTTGTAGAACAGCAGAAGCGCCGTGCTGGAGGCCGCATGTTACAGTCAATGCGAGGACCCATAGAATGTGTCCGATGAGATTGTAGAACAGCAGAAGCGCCGTGCTGGAGGCCGCATGTTACAGTCAGTGCGAGGACCCATAGAAAGTGTCCGTTGAGTTTGCAGAGCAGCAGAAGCGCCGTGCCGGAGGCTGCATGTTACAGTCAGTGCGAGGACCCATAGAAAGTGTCCGGTGAAGTTGTAGAGCAGCAGAAGCGCCGTGCCGGAGGCTGCATGTTACAGCCAATTCGAGGACCCATAGAAAGTATCTGGTGAGTTTGCAGAGCAGCAGAAGCGCCGTGCCGGAGGCTGCATGTTACAGTCAATGCGAGGACCCATAGAAAGTGTCCGGTGAGTTTGCAGAGCAGCAGAAGCGCCGTGCCGGAGGCTGCATGTTACAGTCAATGCTACACATAGTGAATCACAACAATGACAAAGAAAAGTCAGCTCACTGATCTTCAGAAGGTGCACAGAACTCACTCCTGATGGGATGTGACCAGGTGAAAAATTGAAAACTGAATGTTCCAGCTCTCCTTAATTTAGTATTCTCTCTTTTCCATAATGATTAAAATGTAGATAGCTCCTCAGACATCACTATATTGCACGTGAGGACGTGCGACGTGTTTCGATCGCTGCTGCGATCTTTATCAAAGCTAGCTTTTAAAAAGATCGCGGCAGCGATCGAAACACCTCACTCATCCTATCGTGCGATATAGTGATGTCCGAGGAGCTATCTACATTTTAATCATTATGGAATAAAGAGAATATTTTATTAAAATGAGCTGGAACATTCCGTTTTCAATTTTTCAAATGCTACACATACTAAGAGCGTAACACTGGTGGAGACCAAGTTCTTAAATGAAGGTTACAGCTTGAGGGATTGCTAAGGGCAGCTTTCCCTTTGATAAATCTTCCAGGTTGTTTTTCAGGACACATCTAAAATATTAGGAGGTTTTCTGTGGCAAAGCAAAGTCTAGGTGCAGCTCAAGAGAAACCCTGAAGACAATGACGAGCTGTGATGACTGTAAGGAGAGGCATAGTAAGGTGGAGAGCCATGTGGATGGGGAACATGTTCATGAATGTCCAGGCCGATATATCAGAGAGGCCCTTTGCTGAACTACAGCAGAGGAGCCATTTGTGGACATCGTGAGTAATGGGTTCTACAGGACACAGTATTGGAAGTATTATCCGCCTGTAGTAGAACCGAGGTCTGATGACTGCTCCTGCTCTGTGTTTGACGGTCTGTGTGTCCCCCTGCGTGTCTGATAACATCCTTTGTTTTCTCTGCAGATTCTGGGGTTGGCAAGATGGAGATTCCCTGCTATTCCTTGAGTGAGGATGAATATGCTGGGTATCGACCCCTTAGTGCAGACAGTGATCCCGAGGAGGGTGCAATGGATTCTACACCATCTCCGTGTAAAGAATGTGACCCTCCCAGCCGTTGTGTGTTCCTGGCCCATCAGTGTTTACCCTGCTTGTCGTCATCTCCAGCAGCTGAAGGTTCGGCACATCTCCCGATCACTCATCCATGCTTGGGCACAGAGGCACAGAAGGACCGGTTGCTATTCCCCTGCCGCCTGTGCCCCTTTTCCACTCATTACTCCAGCCACTTGAAGCGTCATATGAAGACTCACAATGGAGAGAAGCCCTTCCGCTGCCCTCATTGCTTTTATGCATCTGCACAGTTAGTTAACCTAAAGCGCCATTTGCGCACCCACACGGGCGAGAAGCCCTTCCGGTGTGATCACTGCAGCTTCTCCTGCAGCAGTCCTGGGAACCTGAAGAGGCACCAACGTGTCCACACCAAGGAGAAACCCTACATCTGCAATATGTGCACTTACCGCTGCAACCAAAGCCGCAACCTGAAACGGCACCTACTGGTGCATCGCAGGAGAGGAATGGAGAGGCAGCACCAGGGGGTAAAGAAGGAAGATGATGGAGAAGATGGCGAGGAGGATGGGGAAGAGAGAGGCGGAGGAAAGCGCACCACCGATGGTCAGTTCACAGACATTTCATGGCTCAAACCCATCATTTTACTACTCATTTTGATGTGTGGAAGCTTTCTGGACACTGCTCCTGTGTCTATCAGTACAGGACAGTGGTCAGCTTTTTGTTAGTGCATTGTTATCTTTATCCAAAACTGGGAATTGACCCCAAAAAAGACATGAAGCACAAATCTCAAGAATATGGGTATAAGAAAATACTTAAAAACCCCACAAAACTTTAAGTATGAACATGGCTTAATAATACTGCTGCATTGCCCAAATGTAGTGTATCACTATCACTTCCGATTCCATAGGCATCATACTTCATATATAGTTAATATAGGGTGAAATAAGTCTACGGTCCGTCAAGTCCAACCTTTCTCCATCAGTTCTCGATCAATAGATTATTTGTCACCCTCAATACAATTTCTTGTGACAAAAAGCTTTCGGCCTATTCTTAGTGATGGGCAAACCCAAACAGTAAAGTCCGGTGTCCGTACCAAGCACCTACTGTTCGAGCATGGACCCCGAACATGGACTTCTCCAGGAAGTCTGTGTTACTGTTCGGGTTCTGCACCCTGATCATTGGGTGTTTCCCATGCTGTTATCTAATAATAATAATAATACATTTTATTTCTATAGCGCCGACATATTCCGCAGCACTTTACATTTTAGAGGGGACTTGTACAGACGATAGACATTACAGCATAACAATAATCACATAGATTGTAACAAATACCAAGAGGAATGAGGGCCCTGCTCGCAAGCTTACAGTCTATGAGGGAAAAGGGGAGACACGAAAGGTGGGTGGTAACAGTTGCCTTCATTGTTCAGACCAGCTATAGTGTAAGAATCGGGTGTTCCTGTGATCTGCATGATTGTGTGAGAAACACCAGCGTCTCTGATCGGCGGTAAGATCATTACCGACGGTAAGAGAGCTGCAGTTCATGTGACAGCAGCTGTGACCAGAGATAAAAAACTAACCTCTGGTCACAGAGGCGTCGGCTGATGAGAGTACTCTACTCCCATGAGCCTACACCTGCTGCCGCTAATAACAGCGAGAGCAGACGGCGGCTGATGGAAGTATTCGTCAGCCGGCACCTGCGCTATAAATAAAACAAATGGTGTGGGGTCTGTTCTATTTTTGATAGCCAGCATGGCAAAACTGACAGCTGCAGGCTGCAACCCACAGCTGTCAGCTTTATCATGGCTGGTTATCAAGAATAAAGGGGTCCCCATGCCATTTTTAAAAATGATTTAAATAAATAAAGGGGGGTCCCATTTTTGACAGCCAGTCTTGCTAAAGCAGAAAGCTGGGGGTTGATATTCTCAGGTTGGTTAGGGGCCATGGATATTGTCCCCCCAGCCTAAAAATAGCTCAAAGCTACTCCATAAAAGGGTAATCTATTAGCTGCACTAATTCTGATGCTTTGCCTGTCTCTTCCCACTTGCCCTGTGGTGGTGGCAAGTGGGGTTCATATTTGTGGAGTTGATGTCACCCTTGTATTGTCTGGTGACATCAAACCCACAGGTTATTAATGGAGAGGCGTCTATAAGACAACTATCCATTACTAATCCCATAATTATATTGTCAATATCAACACCCAGAATAAAGTCCTTTATTTGAAATAAAAAATATACACCGTTTTACTTTTTTATTTAAAAATAACAAACACAGCTCTATTTGCATCATGCCCATTCCATTCATTTCCTCGATCCCTGTAAAAAAAACACAGAAATTAGTAAATAGCAAAAATACTCACCTAATACCCATTCCATTGAGTCCCTCGTCTCCTGTAAAAAAAAAAACTAAAATAGAAAACAATATCCCTCACCTGTCTGTCGTTCTGTCCCACGCAGTAATCCATGTCTGTGACAATTGGTTTTCAACCTGGATGGTACCAAGATGCGACTGTCCATGCGGAAAAGCCCGGTAGAAAGAGCTGCTGCAAGCACAGCGTCAGTGACTAGTAGTGACGTTCTTGAGGTTACCGTAGGTCATTAAGAACAGCAGGTCAATTATCGCATATATGGATTACAGCATGGGACATGTGTCGTACAGGTGAGGGATATTGTTGGTTTTTAGTTTCTGTTTTTTACAGGAGACCAGGGCATCAATGGAATGGGCATAAGGTGAGTATAACTGTGTTTATTTTTAAATAAATTTGTAAAACTGTATATTTGTATTTCAAATAAAATACTTTATTCTGTGTGTTTGTTATTAAAATTATATAGAGAAAACCTTGCACTCAACTTAATGCTTAGTGGAACTGTTTATTGTAGTACCAAAAACGTTTCGGTCAGTGTTGACCTTCATCAGTTACATATTAGAAGATGGGATGCAATTGTGTTGGAGGGCGCTTTAAGAGTGTCCCTGTGAAGCCAATGTATTGTGTGCTGCTGAAACGCAGGTAAATCTTAATCAGTCGCAGGGAGCATTAAGTTGAGTGCAAGGTTTTCAATATATACTATATATGGTTTTGGAACCTACCTTAGCACCACCATAGTAGTGCACACGGTGTTTTCGCCTTGTTATTAAAATTATGACTATAGTATTAGTAATGGATAGGTTTATTATATATGCCTCTCCATTACTCGGCCATGGACTTGATGTCACCTGAAAATAGAAAGGTGAACTCAACCCCATAAATATGAACCCTAATTGCCACAGCGACAGGGCAAGTGGGAAGAGCCAGGCAAAGCGCATGAATTGGTGCATCTAATAGATGCGCCTTTTCTGAGGCGGCTGCAGGCTGCTATTTTTATGCTGGGGGGGGGGCAAAATCCATGGCCCCTTACCAGCCTGAGAATACCAACCCCCAGCTGTCTGCTTTAGATTGGCTGGTTGTCAAAAATGGCAGGGGAGCCCATGCTGTTTTTAAAATTTATTTAAATGATTTAAAAAAAGAAAAAAACAATGGAGAGAACTTCTCTATTCTTGATAACCAGCCATGATAAAGCTGACAGCTAAGGGTTGCAGCCCACAGCGGTCAGTTTTGCCATGCTTGTTATCAAAAATGGAATGGACCCCAAGTCATTGTTTACAAAATTGTATTTTTTTATTTATAGCGCAGGTGACGGCTGATGAATACTCACATCAGCCGCACCTGCTCTTGTTATTAGCAGCAGCAGGTGTAGGCTGATGGGAGTAGTACTCTCATCAGCAGACACCTGTGACAGGAGGTAAACTTTTTACTGCCGGTCACAGCTGCTGCCTTACGCTGTCATTTGACAGTGCGGGAACCGCAGCTCTTTGATTGCCGGTAATAATTTTACAGCCTATCCGAAGCAGTGCTTGCAGTGCTGTGATGCAGAAGATGGTGTGGCAAACAACGGATGTTTGGGGCCCTCATTCATCTGAATGGGGTTCGGGTTTGGGTACTGTTGTGGTACCCGAACCAAACTTTTTTGTTAAATGTCAAGTGATCTCTTCCTCTCTGCAGGCACTGTTACTGTTCCCGTGTGATCTCTTCTCAGCAGACGCTGATAACGCTCCCGAGTGATCTCTTCCTCTCTGCAGGCACTGTTACTACTCCCGAGTGATCTCTTCTCAGCAGACGCTGATAATGCTCCCGAGTGATCTCTTCCTCTCTGCAGGCACTGTTACTGTTCCCGTGTGATCTCTTCTCAGCAGACGCTGATAACGCTCCTGAGTGATCTCTTCCTCTCTGCAGGCACTGTTACTGCTCCCGAGTGATCTCTTCTCAGCAGACGCTGACAACGCTCCTGAGTGATCTCTTCCTCTCTGCAGGCACTGTTACTGCTCCCGTGTGATCTCTTCTCAGCAGACGCTGATAACGCTCCCGAGTGATCTCTTCCTCTCTGCAGGCACTGATACCATTCTCGAGCGATCTTTCTCCCCTGTAGATGCTGATACTTCTCCCAAGTGATCTTTTCCTCTCTGCAGGCACTGTTACTGCTCCCGAGTGATTTCTTCCCCTCTGCGGACGCTGATACCGCTCCCGAGTGATTTCTCCTTTATGCGGACGCTGATACCGCTCCCGAGTGATTTCTCCTTTATGCGGACGCTGATACCGCTCCCGAGTGATTTCTCCTTTATGCGGACGCTGATACCGCTCCCGAATGATTTCTCCTTTATGCGGACGCTGATACCGCTCCCGAGTGATTTCTCCTTTATGCGGACGCTGATACCGCTCCCGAGTGATTTCTCCTTTATGCGGACGCTGATACCGCTCCCGAGTGATTTCTCCTTTATGCGGACGCTGATACCGCTCCCGAGTGATTTCTCCTTTATGCGGACGCTGATACCGCTCCCGAGTGATTTCTCCTTTATGCGGACGCTGATACCGCTCCCGAGTGATTTCTCCTTTATGCGGACGCTGATACCGCTCCCGAGTGATTTCTCCTTTATGCGGACGCTGATACCGCTCCCGAGTGATTTCTCCTTTATGCGGACGCTGATACCGCTCCCGAGTGATTTCTCCTTTATGCGGACGCTGATACCGCTCCCGAGTGATTTCACCTTTATGCGGACGCTGATACCGCTCCCGAGTGATTTCTCCTTTATGCGGACGCTGATACCGCTCCCGAGTGATTTCTCCTTTATGCGGACGCTGATACCGCTCCCGAGTGATTTCTCCTTTATGCGGACGCTGATACCGCTCCCGAGTGATTTCTCCTTTATGCGGACGCTGATACCGCTCCCGAGTGATTTCTCCTTTATGCGGACGCTGATACCGCTCCCGAGTGATTTCTCCTTTATGCGGACGCTGATACCGCTCCCGAGTGATTTCTCCTTTATGCGGACGCTGATACCGCTCCCGAGTGATTTCTCCTTTATGCGGACGCTGATACCGCTCCCGAGTGATTTCTCCTTTATGCGGACGCTGATACCGCTCCCGAGTGATTTCTCCTTTATGCGGACGCTGATACCGCTCCCGAGTGATTTCTCCTTTATGCGGACGCTGATACCGCTCCCGAGTGATTTCACCTTTATGCGGACGCTGATACCGCTCCCGAGTGATTTCTCCTTTATGCGGACGCTGATACCGCTCCCGAGTGATTTCTCCTTTATGCGGACGCTGATACCGCTCCCGAGTGATTTCTCCTTTATGCGGACGCTGATACCGCTCCCGAGTGATTTCTCCTTTATGCGGACGCTGATACCGCTCCCGAGTGATTTCTCCTTTATGCGGATGCTGATACCGCTCCCGAGTGATTTCTCCTTTATGCGGACGCTGATACCGCTCCCGAGTGATTTCTCCTTTATGCGGACGCTGATACCGCTCCCGAGTGATTTCTCCTTTATGCGGACGCTGATACCGCTCCCGAGTGATTTCTCCTTTATGCGGACGCTGATACCGCTCCCGAGTGATTTCTCCTTTATGCCGACGCTGATACCGCTCCCGAGTGATTTCTCCTTTATGCAGACGCTGATACCGCTCCCAAGTGATTTCTCCTTTATGCGGACGCTGATACCGCTCCCGAGTGATTTCTCCTTTATGCAGACGCTGATACCGCTCCCAAGTGATTTCTCCTTTATGCAGACGCTGATACCGCTCCCAAGTGATTTCTCCAGCGTAGCAACCTCCCATTTGTCCCGGAGACCGTGTGTAACCAGCTGAGGGGGTTGTGGTCCATCTCCGCGGTGAAGTGGCGCCCGTATAAGTAGGGCTGCAGACGCTGCAGGGCCCATACAATTGCCAGATATTCCTTTTCCATTGTGGAGTAGGCCACCTCCCTTGACAGTAGCTTCCTGCTTAGGTACAAGACAGGATGTGCCTGGTCCCTCAAGTTAACCTGACTGAGCACAGCACCGAGGCCAAAGTCATTGGCGTCAATCTGTACTACAAACGGCCATTCAAAGTCAGCAGCTTGTAGTACTAGGAAGCTATAGAGAGTGGTCTTGAGCGCCTGGAAAGCTGTCTCGCAGGGGACTGTCCAGTCAACTGTGATGGGCAGCTTCTTCTTGATGAGGTCCGTCAGGGGCTTTGCCAGGGTACTATAGTGTGGGAACCTGCTATAATACTTGGCGGTCCCCAAGAAGGACATCACCTGCTTCTTAGTCCTGGGGGTGGGCCAGAATGCAATGACATCCACTTGTTCAGGCTCTGGCTTCAGAACCCCCCGCCTACCCAGTAACCCAGGTAGAGGACCTCGCTCATGCCCAGGTGGCATTTTTATGGCTTGATGGTCAAACCTGCCCGTTGGATCCGCCCAGGCACCTGCACCAAATGCTCTAGGCGATCCTCCTAGGTGGGCCTTAAGATGGTAATATCATCTAGTACACGGCCGCGTACCCTTCAAGTCCCTTGAGTAGTGCATTGACCATCCGCTGAAAAATTCATACAGTCCAAAAGGGGTAACAAAGGCAGAGCGTTCCCATGCCTCACGGGGTCAGGGGAATCTGCCAATATCCCCTGCTCAGATCCAGCCCCGGCCAACTGGTCAAGCAAATCATCGATGCGTGGTAAGGGGAAAGCATCGGTGACTATCACAGTGTTGAGCCTTCTGTAGTCCACGCAGAACCGGGTTGTTTGGTCCTTTTTGGGGACAAAGTCCTTTATTCAGCATTTCGTCAATCTCTTGGTGCATATGCTGCTGCACCTCGAGAGAGACCCGATATACTGAACGCCGGATTGGGGGGTGTTTCCCAGTGTTCACGTCATGGACGGCTGTTTCAGTCCTTCCGGTCAGGCTACTGAACAGCTCCCGGAAGGGGTGTAGGGTGACCCCCAGCTGGGACCATTGGTCCTCCGAGAACTGGTTGCCAACCTCCACATCCTCGATGGATACACCCGCTTTGACCTGGGTGAGCAGATCCAGGATGGTTTCTGCCTCTCCTTCCTCAGGAAGGTTGCACACGAGGAGGGCGCAGGCCCTCCCGCTCATGATGGGCCTTCATCATGTTAACGTGGAAGGTCTTCCTCCTTCCACGGGAGTGGTCCAGGGTGACCAGGTACGTAACGGCATTGAGCGGCTGGTGCACAAGGTATGGGCCCTCCCAGGCCGCCTGAAGCTGTTCTGTGGTACGGGGACCAGTTCCCACACCTTTTGACCCACCTGGTAGGTCCTCTCACCAGCATTCTGGTGGTACCAAAGCTTCTGGTCAGCCTGGGCTTGGGCCATATTGTCATGCACCAGCCCCGGCAAGGCTGTCATCTTGTTCCGGAATTGCACAACACACACAACATATGACCGACCCTCCAGGGGTGGCCAAGTCCCCTTCCCATGCCTCTCACCAGAGCCAGGGGCCCCCGCACACGTCACCCATACAGTAGCTCAAAAGGGGAGAACTCCTTTGAGGCCTGTGGAACCTCCCGCTAGGCAAATAACAGTTGTGGGAGGTATCTCTCCCAATCTCTCCTGTGGGAGGCGGCCAACATCTTAAGCATCTGCTTCAAGGTGCCATTGAACCGCTTGCACAGGCCATTAGACTGTGGGTGGTACGGGCTGGCCACCAGATGTTGCACATGTATTTGCTTACAAAGTGACTCCATCAGCTGCGACATGAACTGGGTCCCTCAGTCGGTGAGCATTTCCTGGGGAAACCCCACTGGGGATAAAATCGCCAGTAAGGCGGTAGCCACCTTGTCGGCCCGAATGGACGATAAGGCTACAGCTTCCGGGAACCGGGTGGCATAATCTACTGCCGCCAGGATGAAGCATTTCCCGTAGTGGCTGGGAATGGACTGCGGTCCAATGAGATCCACATCTACCCTCCTGAAAGGCTCTTCTTTGATGGGCAGAGTTAGCAGTGGGGCTTTGGGGCGCGGCCCCGCCTTCTCCCTCTGATAGGTGTCACACGAACGGCAGTAGGCAGCCACATCGGCCCCCATTTTAGGCCAATAGAATTGCTGGGCTAGCCTGGCCTTCGTTTTAGCGATCCCTAAGTTTCCGGCCATTGGAATCTCATGTGCGAACCGCAACAATTCCATCCTGAACGGATAGGGTACCACTTACTGTCAGTCCCTGGGCCACGCCTCTGCTGAACAGTTACCTGGTACAGCCGTACCTGGTACAGCCGTCCCTGGTCCCAGACCACGTGCTAGCAGTCTGACTCCATGGGATGACCACCTGCTCGCAGTCTGACTCCATGGAAGGCTGTGCCACCTGCTCCTTAAGAGCTTTCATGTCGCCTGAAACCCCCGACTATACGTGGCCAGAATAGACTAAACTGTCACGTCTTCCATCAGTTCATCGGGACCTGTCTCCTGGCATTTGTCTGACTCGGCAGCCACTTGGTTGGACATGGGGAAGCCACCGGACCTCCGTGAGGTTACCTGGGCCCTTGCTCCCACTCCTGGTGACTGACCACGACCGCTGCGACCGTGGGTAGCGCCCGCTTCCCCTATGCGCCTGACCAAGTCGCTGGATCAGGCAGACTAACCTGGCCTCCTGACATCCCGGATGTGGGGAACGCCTGCCCTGGGGCCTTACTTGATGGATCCACGTCTCCTGTAACACCACCAATCCCCAGGTTCTGTTCCTCCCTGCAGCGGTTCTGATCTCAGCAGTCTGGACTCATCTAGGGGCCCTGCACTTCCCATGGCTGCCCCCCCAATTCTGAGCCTCCTCCCGCAGCTCCATGCCCCCGTTTCTCCCACTAGATGACAGTAGATCCCAGCACACTGGCTGATCACACCTGAGGGCATCTTCACACCTCCCGCCTATCACAGCTGCTGTCCCTGTGCGTGTAGTTTCAGTGTATGGAAAAGTTTCAGATTTTGCTTCCCCCTTCACAGCAGGAGGCACATTCAATACATTAACATCAACAGCATTAGCAGTGGACATTTCAAGACAGTCTATAGCAGCCGAACTTGGGGGTTCAGTGGCCACATACTAGGACACTAGCTGCCTCAAATCGGTCCCAAGCAAAACATTGGCAGGAATATTAGCCGATACCCACACCTCCTATATTCCCCTCCCGGCTCCCCAGTCTAAATACTCGACAATGGGCAGTGCCAGTTCGACGCCTCCAATCCTGGAGACGAAAAGGGTTTTTCCGGGTACCTAATCCCAGGGAGACCCCACCTCAGGCCATACAAGGGTCATCTCAGCGCCGGTGTCCTGCAGTCCCATGACCGCTGCACGGCCGATAGTGACAGGTTGGTAATTGTCAAGGGACCTATCACTACCCCCTCCCACACACAAAACAGTTGATGGCTTCTTGGACGCGGCCTTATGGCGCTGGGGACACATGGCCTTGAAGTGTCCTGGTTGGTTGCAATGATGACATTGGCAGGGTTCCACCCCTGACCTGGAGAGGGGAGCAGAGGGGTGCGCCCCTGCATTCTATGGGCCGGGGAAATGGGTAGGATTGGTTTTACCCCCTCTCCAGGTGCTGCTGGCAGCCCTCTTGACTTCAGGTGCCCTATTGTTGGTGTATTCGCCTGCCAGGGCGGCTGTAGCAGAGGCCCCCTTTGGTTTCCAGTTACGGATGAACTGCTGGAGGTCCTACAAGCAGTTCCACAAAAACTGCTCAGTTGCGATGAACTCCTTCAGCTGCTGAGACGGTGGTGAGCTCCAGTCCTGTGGTCCATTCAACTGCTCTCAGTAAGGCTCGCATGTGATCGGTCCAGCTGTCTGCAGGACCCCGCTGCATTCTCCGGAGCTTCTTCCGGTATGTCTCAGGGGTAAAATTGTACTACCGGGCCAGAGCCTGCTTGATGTCCTCATAGCTCAGGGTGGTCTCGTTGGGAAGGTAGCCAAAGATTTCCAGGGCCTTACCCCTGAGGCGAGGGGTTAAGAACCGGACCCACTGGTCCTCAGGCAGATGGCACTGATGGCAATTTTTTTCAAATGCCAACAAGAAAGTGTCCAAGTCCCCTCCTTGGTCCAGCAAAGGGAAGTCATCTGCCCGTAGCTTCGGGATCTGGGTTTCAGGGGACTTGTGACGGGCTGGGGTCTGCAGCTGGAGTTGGAGTTGAAGCATTTGTTGCTGGAGTTTGCGCTCCCGCTGACGTTCTGCCATGAGAGTATCATAGGTGGCTTTGTCTCCGGCCTTGAGGCTGGCCATAGCTACTTACAGGAGGGCATCCGATCCTGCTTGGCTGGGGTGGGCAGGTGAGGGGCAGTCCACTGCAGGACTGAGCACAGGTGGCGGGCTCCTTGGGGAGCCTTGGCTGGACTCTCCATCACCTTGAACACAATCATCCACCTCCTCCCCATTGACCATAGCATTGACCATTTCCAGAGTTCTGCCACTGGCCATCCTTGCACTCTTTGGTTACTGACACAGAGCTGCAACCAGTGCACCCACATACCTTATATTATTTGCTGGTAGTCCTTAGTCTGGGAGTAGGGGTCCCACACACACTATTCTCTCGATCCCACTGCTGTGCCACTTGTAAGGAGAAACGAGAGCTGGATATCCCTCCGCCGTCACCAATCTGTGACTGAGCTTACAGTCACAGCTCTCTGGCACCCCCTTTCCCTCAGGCCAGTCAGGGAACTGCACCCAGTATAAGTAGTCGCAGGAGATGCTGCCCTGTTACGTACTAGTTACCGAGGCACTCTGCAGTGAGGGTGGTATATATATCGCCAGTCCCAGGCCGGGAATATATATATATATATATATATAAACCTCTGGTCCATCACTGCCAGGATCCCCAATAACACCAGGACAGCATGCTGCCACCAGTTCCTAGTTAGATATAAATACCACAAAGCGGCTATCAATAGTAATGCTCATCCATTGGAGCTATATTCAGACCAAAGAAAAAATGGAATCAAGAGCAGTAAATAAAATATAAGATTTTTATTATACTCAATAGGGTAAAATACAATATGTAAGAAAAAAAGAGATGTGGCTAAATACAAGATAAGGGAATCAGCGACATCCAGTTACCACATATAAGGTCATGGTACAATTAATATTATTTAGGCAAAGGCAAGATAGCAATAACATAATCCACTCCCTTTACTTATATGTGATAACTGGATGTCGCTGATTCCCTTATCTTGTATTTAGCCACATCTCTTTTTTTCTTACATATTGTATTTTACCCTATTGAGTATAATAAAAATCTTTTATTTTATTCACTGCTCTTGATTCCATTTTTCCTAGTTAGACATAAGCCCGGTCCGTTATCAAGCTTATATCTGGTAAGAAACCAACCCCAGGTAGCATAAGTACTATCTGGACTCACAGACGAGGGAAATCGGGTTTCGAGATAAAAGAGCAGCCAAAGATTAATTGATACTTAATTGCCAAAAGGCGCACTAGATAATACAAATATATACAGAGTAATATACAGAGATTACAGCCAGAGGTGCAGATAAAAGTAGTGTACAGGTATGGGATTGCAGCTAGCTGTATGTGTCACGTTACCAATCCTTATAGCATGTGGGCCCCAGGGAAGCGCTGAGACCTCAGGTACTTAGTATCTGGTCCGTCTCCACACGTGACACGACGTGGCTTCCGTGGCAGAACAGTGACACTGGCTAAATGTGTAGAGCTAGCTTTTTAACCCCTAGCTCGCCCCCCTCCCATATTTGCCACCGCCCCTCTGGGTTGAACTGAACTCTTCTCCCCTGACCTCCTAGCTGAAATAATTCCCAGTATCTAGGATGGGTCATAACTTCCAAGTGGGAAGTCCAAATGGGATGAGTCACGTCTCAATGGGTTCGTAGGTCTGGACTGATGTGGAGAGTCCACACTTGGGTCGGCTAAGTGGTTCTGGAGAGCCCGTCTCGATAGCTTGGGATCCAGGCGCGCTAGAGAGATATGAGATGCAGGGGTACGTGCGGGGAGCTCCCAGG
The DNA here is from genome assembly GCF_039654945.1 of Dendrobates tinctorius. NCBI lineage: Eukaryota > Metazoa > Chordata > Amphibia > Anura > Dendrobatidae > Dendrobates > Dendrobates tinctorius. Next base: position 4,780,921 of record NW_027361918.1, on the reverse strand, counting down.
ATTCTTTTGGTATGTCTGACATAACCCTGAGCTACACAGTACGCTCATAATTCATCTCTAGATGTCGGTGACACTGGGTCTGGTTTCCATGGTACTCTCAAGATTCATCTGTAGGAGTCAGTGACATTCAGTCTAGAGTCTACTTTGATTTTGGCTGCCTTGCACAAAAGACAGCTAGGGGTCCTAGCTCTTCTCCTCCCTGCCTTAATTAACACATGGCCTCAAATTCTCTGGCCAAATGGTAAAAGTCCTGCTCTGATGGGAATCCATGTGCTTTTCCCAAGGGTGGGAGCACATTTCAGGAGTGGATGGAGGTCTCCTGGATCTATGGGGCATGAATTCATACATCCAAAATGGAGTCTCCCTTGTCTCTCACACTTGGTATCCGGGATAGCTAGAAAAAGATGAGACACAGGTGTGCGCGGAGGGCTCCCAGGATTCTGGTGGTATATTGGACTTAACCCTGAGGTACACAGTCCTCTCATAATCATCTAGGTGTCGGTGCCCAAGTGTCTATGCTTTCCAATGCCATTCATAGCTAATTTATGTTGGCTGCCTTGCACAAAAGACAGCAGGGGGTCCCAGCTCAGCTCCCCCTCGCCTTAACACGTGGCCTCATATTTCCTGGCTATAAGGCAAAGTCCTGTTCTTTTGGGAATTTGTGTACTTATCCCATGGGTGAGAACCACAATTCCAGGGGCAGAAGGAGATTTCTGGATATGATGGGCCTGACTTTATAAATCAAAAATGGAATCTCCCTCGTCCCTCACAAGGAGGGGGGGGGGAGATAACAGAAAACCTTATAGCTTTCAGTGTTTTACTGGTGTACATTGCCTTTAAGTTTTAAAGAAATTGCATTTATACAGTGGGTATGGAAAGTATTCAGAGCCCTATAAATTTTTCACTTTGTTTCGTTGCAGCCATTTGGTAAATTCAAAAAAGTTCATTTTTATTAAAAAAGAAAAACTGAAATCTCACATGGTCATAAGTATTCAGGCCCTTTGCTCAGTGTTTAGTAGAAGCACCTTTTGAGCTAGTACAGCCATGAGTCTTCTTGGGAATGATGCAACAAGTTTTTTCACCTGGATTTGGGGATCCTCGGCCATTCTTCCTTGCAGATCCTCTCCAGTTCCGTCAGGTTGGATGGTGAACGTTGGTGGACAGCCATTTTCAGGTCTCTCCAGAGATGCTCCATTGGGTTTAGGTCAGGGCTCTGGCTGGGCCAGTCAAGAATGGTCACAGAGCTGTTCTGAAGCTACTCCTTTGTTATTTTAGCTGTGTGCTTAGGGTCATTGTCTTGTTGGAAGGTGAACCTTCGGCCAAGTCTGAGGTCCAGGGCACTCTGGAAGAGGTTTTCACCCTGGATATCTCTGTACTTGGCCGCATTCATGTTTCCTTCAATTGCAACCAGTCGTCCTGTCCCTGCAGCTGAAAAATACCCCCATAGTATGATGCTGCCACCACCATGTTTCACTGTTGGGATTGTATTGGGCAGGTGATGGGCAGTGCCTGTTTTTCTCCACACATACCCCTTAGAATTATCACCAAAAAGTTCTATCTTTGTCTCATCAGACCAGAGAATCTTATTTCTCATAGTCTGGGAGTCCTTCATGTGGTTTTTAGCAAACTCTGCCGGCTTTCATATGTCTCGAAACAATCACTGACCTCAGGGAGACCAGTCAAAGAAAACACTGCGGCAGCCGGCAAAGGCGCTCAATCAGTGAAATCTTAGGTGCAATGCTCCCTGGGAAATACAAATATGCAAATAAAGTCCACGGAGCCTCATTTAAGAGTCTCAAACACGGGACTAGCCAGATCTTCCTCCAGTGAAGGACCCAGCCAAGGGGTGGCTCCTTTCGGAAACCACCATTACCACCATATTAAGTGTCCCTTTAAGTCAATATCCAGCTCTTTACGAGTTTATAGATATGACAAGCGAAATACCAAGGCCAGGTATCCATCCACAGACAGCTGTTTCGAGGTGTTGCCCCTCATCAGTGTGGAGTAGGATTCTGGCTAGGTGGGAGCAATGCCTAGTAGACCAACATCACGAAACAATCACTGACCTCAGGGAGACCAGTCAAAGAAAACACTGCGGCAGCTGGCAAAGGCGCTCAATCAGTGAAATCTTAGGTGCAATGCTCCCTGGGAAATACAAATATGCAAATAAAGTCTGTGGAGCCTCATTTAAGAGTCTCAAACATGAGACTAGCCAGATCTTCCTCCAGTGAAGGACCCAGCCAAGGGGTGGCTCCTTTCGGAAACCACCATTACCACCATATTAAGTGGCCCTTTAAGTCAATATCCAGCTCTTTACGAGTTTACAGATATGACAGCTACTAGGCATTGCTCCCACCTAGCCAGAATCCTACTCCACACTGATGAGGGGCAACACCCTGAAACAGCTGTCTGTGGATGGATACCTGGCCTTGGTATTTCCATTGTCTTATCTGTAAACTCGTAAAGAGCTGGATATTGACTTAAATTGCCACTTAATATGGTGGTTTCCGAAAGGAGCCACCCCTTGGCTGGGTCCTTCAATGGAGGAAGATCTGGCTAGTCCCGTGTTTGAGACTCCACGGACTTTATTTGCATATTTGGCTTTCATATGTCTGGCACTGAGGAGAGGCTTCCGTCAGGCCACTCTGCTATAAAGGCCCGACTGGTGGAGGGCTGCAGTGATAGTTGACTTTGTGGAACTTTCTCCCATCTCCCTACTGCATCTGTGGAGCTCAGCCACAGTGATCTTGGGGTTCTTCTTTACCCCTCTCACGATTGCTCAGTTTGGCTGGATGGACAGGTCTAGGAAGACTTCTGGTGGTCCCAAACTTCTTCCATTTAAGGATTATGGAGGCTACTGCTCTTAGGAACCTTGAGTACTGCAGAAATTCTTTTGTAACCTTGGCCAGATCTGTGCCTTGCCACAATTCTGTCTCTGAGCTCCTTTGCCAGTTCCTTTGGCCTCATGATTCTCATTTGGTGTGACATGCACTGTGAGCTGGGAGGTCTTATATAGACAGGTGTGCGCCTTTACAAATCAAGTCCTATCAGTTTAATTATACACAGCTGGACTCCAATGAAGGAGTAGAGCCATCTCAAGGAGGATCACAAGGAAATGGACAGCATGTGACTTACATATGAGTGTCTGAGCAAAGGGACTAAATACTTATGACCATGTGAGATTTCAGTTTTTCTTTAATAAATTTGCAAAAATTTCTACATTTCTGGTTTTTTTCAGTCAAGATGGAGTGCAGAGTGTACATTAATGAGGAAAAATTAAATTTTTTGAATTTACCAAATAGCTGCGATGAAACAAAGAGTGAAAAATTTAAAGGGGTTTGAATACTTTCCGTACCCACTGTAGGTCATTCTACAATCAGATGATCAAAGTCTAGAAATATACTGAGGATAGTGACAGGTTCCAATGAAGATGGAGCCGGATCTCGTGAATCTGTATCATTAGCTGTATTTACATGAGCGATGTAAAAAAAACCCTCTTTGTGTAACCAGTGAAAACCACAAGCTTTATTAAGTTGACCTGGCTTTGTGGCGATGGCTGTTCTCTCTTCCCCACGACCATTAAATAGGTCTTCGGGGATGGATTCATCCAGGAATCGAACCAAAGTAGTGTACGATGAAACGTTCTCACCATGGCTGAGAGATGATCCACCTCATTGACTTGTATGGATTGGTTCTCTCTGATCTCTACACAATCATCCTATGCACATGAAAACCCTTCGTGTGAATGAGAGCGAACCATGAAACTATGACTGCCAAAAATATAAGAATCAACTTATCTAATTCTCATGTACAACAGTAGACATCCATAAACCATCACAAAGTGTCCACAGATGCCACCTGAGCCATATTGTGTAGGGATCCGGATATCAGAGTGCGGGGATAGGATGAAGGTGCAGAAGATTATAGTGGGCTTGTGAAGAAATAATTAAGAAAGGCCATAGGAGCACCCAGTGGTGTACTTCCCAGGTGACCATGCAGCCAGAGAAGTGTGAGGCAGGGTCATATAGTCTGCGCTCCCTTTCATAGCATGAGGAGATTTGTTTTTTTGGTTAATGGATTGAAGAAAAACCAAATTTAGGACTGTGTAACCGGCGAGTCTGCTGCTCTCCCTGCTGGGGTGAAGCGTGGCCTGATCATGGTGTCAAGGCCACCACTACTCCTCGGTAGATCGTGCTCTCTGCACATACCATCTGTAATACTTTATCTTTGCTCTTTTTGTAGATGTCTCCGTTGCAGTCCTGGCACTCCCTGTGACAACCAACGACCTTGATATCTTCTTGCCAACATGTCCTCTCTTGAGCCAGCCTGCCTCCCCTCGCCCACCTTCCACTGCAGATGGTCTCCCCAAGATGCTCTATCCATTCACCTGTCGATCATGTGGGATGGTGTTAAATGAAGGCTGTCCCCAGGATGACAATGACAGTGTGACTGACGGATACTACTGCTCTCGTTGTAATGTCCCTCCACCATCTGGAAGTCCCCACAAAGACTTCTCCTGTGTCCTCTGCTCATTTGTGACTCATTACCCAAACCACTTGTCTCGACACATGAAGACCCACAGCGGGGAGAAGCCTTACAAGTGCCAACTGTGTTCTTACGCCTCTGCCCATTATGACAACTTGAAGAGACACCAAAGGGTGCATACTGGTGAAAAACCATACAAGTGCCAACTTTGTGACTATGCTTGTGGCAACCTTGCCAACCTGAAGAGGCATGGACGGATTCATTCGGGTGACAAGCCATTTTGCTGTGGTTTGTGTAATTATAGCTGCAACCAGAGTATGAACCTTAAGCGCCACATGCTGAGACACACGGGGGAGAAACCTTTCCATTGTGCACAGTGCCACTACACTACAGGACACTGGGACAACTACAAGCGGCACCAGAAGACCCATGGTCACACTGATTGCCAGAGGGACCCCCATGACCCTCTGCATGGCAGCCTCTTTAGCAAGTGCTCTAACTTACCCACTGCGTCTGAAACTGCAGCATAAATGTCCTGGTTCATTTAGTCACCCATGCACATGGCGTGAATATGGCGTATTGCATGGCCGACTTGTGCCTGTCCTGACAAGTGCTTGACATTCTATGTTGTGGATCACAACACTCATCCTCAGTCATGCTGGAAATTCCCTGGTAGATGAAAACCAACCTTTTTGTTATTTCATGGTGGAGCGTGTCATATCTTTTGTAGGTTGGAGCATATTTCGGTTCTGGTGTGACAGACCTGGTGATCAGCTAGGACGACCCAAACGACAGAATGTAGACATTTCTTGTGATAATACATATTTATTCAGAACATGTGCCTAATAACTTCTTGCTTTCTTTGCGCTGAGGTTAAGCGATGTCAGTCTTGATGGGTGGAACCAGCCTTGGTCTAGCTTGCCTGCTATCCCTTAGCTATGAGCTTTCTGTTTGTAGATGGCTTCTTGCACAGGTTGGCTTAGGGAATATGTGAGATCTGGTGAGGGACATCATGGACGGGGGGTGAAAGGATCCAGTGTATGCAAGCTTAAAGAGAGCAGCACACACGGAACTGGCCAGAGCTCTGAGAGAAGCGTTTCTGCTGTCCGATACTCTTACCACAGTCTCAGGGAAGCTTACATTGCTGTTGCACATAAAATCCAAAATAGCTGACTTTGGCCATTGTGGTCAACGAGATTTTGTGAATAATACACAATGATCCAGGAAGACCGCAGACTATTGTCTGACAAAATGGTGAACTGTCAATTACAGTGATGGTTGGATCACAAAGAGCTCAGTGAAGGCCCATCGGAGGCTGATATAGACGGCTATGTTTGATGTAGGGCAGGAAAAGTAATCATTGCTTTGCCTATTTTCTTACAGGCCCGTACACGATCAGTTGTCAGACTAACGGACCTGGCAAGGATAAAAGCCACGCCAAACCCAGCCACACCAAGTTCATACAGAAAATTGATTGCTCATGGTTTGGTGCGCATGGCCAGGATTGGGGGAGTTTCGCTTCTCGCCTGGCTCTGTATTCTGACCACAAATAACTTGGAGAAGGTTCAGATAATTTGCCTTCTGTAAGAGTGGGAGGCCTGTGCTCGGATGATCACCACATGAGCCGAGGGTTTGAGACTATTCCATGTGATATTGTGATGCTGCTCAGCACTGATTGATGCCAACTGGTGGGGGGAGCTTGGATTACAGCATCAATAACTAGTCAGTCTTGGAAGACATTTGGTAACTAGCATCCGTCTGCTGTGATATTACCACACAATAATAACCAATGTTAAAGTGCCCCCGTCAGCAGGATTGTGTTCAGTAACTACAATGTCAGGTCGGCGCCATTATACGGATTACACTGATACCTGGTGATGAATCAGTCTTGTGGTTGTTGTGGAATCTTTATTTTCAGTTTTCAGGCAATGATATGCTCGTGCTCCGGGGCGCCAGCAGCATGATCGCATCTATAGTGTATATTTAATAATAGATTATACATTAATTTCTAAAAAAAAAAAAAAAAAAGCCTGAAAATGGCACCAGCGCAGTAGGAGCTACTGGTGATCTGATAAATGCTACTGCTATACTGCTAGCAGCTATCGGATTGCCGATTGAAAATGGCGCTGGCCATGCCTGTGCAATAGCAGCTATTGGATCGCTAGTAGCGCCTGCTGCGCTTGTGCCATTTTCAGGCTAACCTTTTTTTTTTTTAGAAATTAATGTATACCATAAAAAAAAAAAATTTAAATATCCTTTAGAGATGCGATCATGCTGCAGCACCGCTGCTGCCGCCCCTGCGCTCCCTTGGCGCCATTTTCAAACTGACTTTTTTTTTTTTAAATGTATAACATGAAAAAAAAAGGATTACATACACATTATATACGTGATCATGCTGCGCAGGCGCCACCGCTGCAGAAGGGGATTTTTTTTTTTCAAGATATCTAATATTCATTATGTAAACTAGGGGGCGGGTCAGTGAGGGATCAGTGACCTGTTAGAAGCTATACACATGAATAGCTAAGCAGAGCACCACAAAGTCCCCACCCACAGCCCCCGACAGACTGCCCCTTAGCATGAGCATATCATTAACTGAAGTCTGAAAATACCACAAGACGGATTTCATTACCAAGTGTCAGTGTAATCAGTATAACGGTGCCGACCTGACACCGTGTGTAGGCTACTTAGCACAATCCTGCTGACAGGGCACTTTAATAAGATCCCCACAGTCTCCCACCGCCCACGGCCCAGAGATCCCGCGGTCCCCACCGCCCGCGGCCCAGAGATCCCACGGTCCCCACCGCCCGCGGCCCAGAGATCCCGCGGTCCCCACCGCCCGCGGCCCAGAGAACCCACGCTCCCTCACTGCTGACTATATCCCACTTAGAGAACATACCATTTATGACGACTGTTTCCTGTCATTGGGCCAGTTCCTTACACATCTGCATATACCGTATGTAACGTCGAGGGGGGGCTGTGCTTGCCCGGATGTGGAAGAAGGGGCTGTGTAGACAAGGATAGTGATGAGCCGTGCCTACCAGGATGGGGGATCATGGGGCCATGCAGAGAAGGATGGGGATGAAGAGCCATGCCTAACAGGATGGGGATGAGGGGACAATGCATACCAGGCTTATACTCGAGTCAATAAGTTTTCCCAGTTTGTGTTACAATTAGGTGCTTCAGTTCATACTTGGGTCGAGTATATACGGTAGTTTCCCCCAGTCCCGACTTCAGTATAAGGCTGTTATGTGGTACATTCAAATGTCTTTGCAAAGTCCAGATAAATAACATCAGCCGCACAACCAACATCCAGATCTACACTTACCTCCTCATAGAAACCCAACATGTTGTCAGACACAACTTATCCTTCATGAATCCATGCTGGTTGTCAGTTATTATGTTATTCTTGGTAATATACACTACTGTTCAAAAGTTTAGGGTCACTTAGAAATTTCCTTATTTTTGAAAGAAAAGCCCAGTTTTTTTTTCCAGTAAAGCTAGCATTAAATCATTCAGAAATGCAATCTATACATTGTTAATGTGGTAAATGACTTCTAGCTGCAAACGACTGGTATGTAATGCAATATCTTCATAGGTGTATAGAGGCCCATTTCCAACAACCATCACTCCAGTGTTCTTATGGTACTTTGTGTTTGCTAACTGTGTAAGAAGGCTAATGGATGGTTAGAATACCCTTGAAAACCCTTGTGCAAGTATGTTAGCACAGCTGAAAACAGTTTGGCTGATTAGAGAAGCTATAAACCTGACCTTCCATTGAGCTAGTTGAGAATCTGGAGCATTACATTTGTTTGTTCCCTTAAACTCTCAAAATGGCCAGAAAAAAAGAACTTTCATGTGAAACTCAACAGTCTATTCTTGTTTAGAAATGAAGGCTATTCCATGTGAGAAATTGCCAAGAAAAAAGATTTCCTACAACGGTGTGTACTACTCCCTTCAGAGGAGAGCACAAACAGGCTCTATCCAGAACAGAAAGAGAAATGGGAGGCCCCGCTGCACAACTGAGCAACAAGACAAGTACATTAGAGTCTGTAGTTTGAGAAATCAACACCTCACAGGTCCTCAACTGGCAGCTTCATTAAATAGTACACGCAAAACGCCAGTGTCAATGTCTACAGTGAAGAGGCGACTCCAGGATGCTGGCCTTCAGGGCAGAGTGGCAAAGAAAAAGCTATATCTGAGACTGTCTAATAAAAGGAAAAGATTAATATGGGCAAAAGAACACAGACATTGGACAGAGGAATCAGAATCGTAGAGTTGGAACGGACCTCCTGGGCCATCTGGTCCAACCCCCTGCTCAAAGCAGTATTCGCTAAATCATCCCAGACAGATGTCTGTTGAGCCTGTTTGAAGACTTCTATGGAAGGAGAACTCACCACCTCTTGTGGCAGCTTGTTCCACTCATTGATCACTCTGTCAAAAAGTTTTTTCTAATATCTAATCTGTGTCTCCTCCCATTCAGTTTCCTCCCATTGCTTCTAGTCTTTCCTTGTGCAAATGAGAATAAAGTTGATCCTTCTACAATGTGACAGCCCTTGAGATATTTGTAGACAGCTATTAAGTCTGTCAGTCTTCTCTTCTGCAAGCTAAACATTCCCAAATCCTGCAACCTTTCCTCATAAGACAGGGTTTGCAGAAAAAGACCTTGTATGGTCGAAATGTTGTACTGATATATTGATGGCAGAATAAAGGAATTGAATTTTTCACCCGGACTGGATGCTATTCCCTCTACAATTATACATTGTTTGCAGACCACTCACCATTCTGGTCGCTCTTTTCTGAACTTGTTCCAGTTTGTTGATGTCTTTTTTAAAATGTGGCGCCCAAAACTGGACACAGTATTCCAGATGAGGTCTGACCAAAGAGGAGTAGAGGGGGATAATGACTTCACTTGATCTAGACTGTATGCTTCTGTTAATACATCCTAGAATTGCATTTGCCTTTTTTGCTGCTGCATCACACTGTTGACTCATGTTCAGTCTGTGATCTATTAGTATGCCCAAGTCTTTTTCACATGTGCTGTTGCTTAGCCCTATTCCTCCCATTCTGTATGTGCTTTTCTCATTTTTATTGCCCAGATGTAGTACTTTGCATTTTTCCCTGTTAAAAACTATTCTGTTAGTTGCTGCCCACTTCTCCAGTTTATTTATATCTTTTTGAATCCTCTCTCTCTCTTCTCTAGTATTAGCTATCCCTCCAAGCTTTGTGTCATCAGCAAATTTAATCAGTTTACCCTCAATTCCTTCATCTAAATCATTGATAAAGATGTTGAACAATACAGGGCCCAGGACAGAGCCCTGTGGTACCCCACTTCAGACATTCTTCCAACTGGATGTGCAGCCATTTACGACCCACTTTGGGTCTGATCACTAATCCAGTTATGAATCCAGTTGCCTTGTCCATTCCATACTTAGCCATTTCTCCTACGCCTCATTGGGGGACACAGAGACAATGGGTGTTATGCTGCTGGCCACTAGGAGGACACTACGTAAACCAGAAAAAAAGTTAGCTCCTCCCCTGCAGTATACACCCTCTCGCTGGCTGAGATTTCTCCAGTTCTTTGCTTAGTGTCTGTACGAGGCACTTGGGTCTGGTTCAGACCCCACCGTTTTTATTTTATTTTTGAATTTTCTGTAAATTTTTATTTTTTAATTAACGGAGTGAAGGGGGCGACTGTTCCTTTCTACGGCCTGCTCTCCCCCGAACCAACAACAGGCAAGCACGCGGAGTATACCTCCCCGTACACTTTCCTGCGACGAATGGGGCTGATTCCTCTGACAATGGTTCCCTTACGGTCGGTACTCCACGGATAGGAGGGCAAGCGCATCAGGATGTAGCACAGGAGTGCATGGAGAAGGATGTGAGCAGCGCTTTTTCAGATGCCCTGAATCAGCCCCAGAGCTCTCCATCCCCCTACCACAGGGTGGATCGATTGAGCATACCCCTTTAAGGCCTCCAGCTCTGCTACATCGCCCGGAGGATGAGACAAGACGACCCCAGACAGCGACAACCTGCCTGAGCTCAGGAGTGGAGGTATGGGGTTGGGTCCTGCCCCCCCCGGGAGAAGCGCTGACTTAACGCCAGCGGTGGTGCACCGGTGCTCCATCGCAGCACCGGCGCTCCATCGCGGCCCCCCCGCTCTTGGGTAGGCCAAAAATTTAGTCCCTGGCCGCAATTTGAATGGTGCCGCCCTCTCTCCGCCCCCTACCGCGGGTAGGTCAAAAATTTAGTCCCAGACTTTTCTGGCCTACTAGGCCGCAATTTGATTAGCGCTACCCGCGCTAACGTCACCTCCCATTACTTGCGAGATGCGCAATTCTATTCTTGTGGGCCATGTCTTCAGCTGCCGTTAACCCTTTCATGAGCGCTATGCCTGCTCTGGCCAGCCGGATACCGAGTGACACAAGGCCACCGTTTTTTCCTCCTGGGGGACCCAGCACAGGACCAGGTAAGCTGCATCTGCCCTCAGATTAAAGCTTAACCCCTTCACGGCACATTCCCTGCAGCTGCAGACAGACTGCCGTTAACCCTTTCAGGAGCGCTATGCCTCAATCTAAGGAGGCAAAACGGGCTGTTAAAAAGCACACTGCTTTTTTACCGTGTGTACCACTTGCAAGTCTGCCTTACCCAGTGCACAGACTAATCCGTTATACACTGACTGCGACCCGCACTGCGCCCTGACCTGCGCTCCAATGTCCCTTGCCGCCGCTGCTGACGGGCCTCCTTCGTTTAGTAACCCTGCGTGGGCTGCGTCCCTGTGACGGTCGGTGGAGTCTCTGACCCAGGCAGAAAGCGTCCTTACCTCCCGCAGAGGGCTCTGGCGTCGGCCGGGAACCGTCCCCCAGCAAGGACCATACTCGTCCAAGGGACGGTCAGCGCCTCAGCATCGGCGACTCCTGTCTCTCGCTTGCCCTCTTCTCCTGAGGTTCACAGCGAGCACGGCTCTGAATTCGAATCTGACACGTCAGCCCCTCAGAATCCCCCAACTGATCAAGAGTCGCTTGATTCTCTTATAGAATCAGTCAACAGGATTCTGAGGTTGGATAAGGAAAATATTCCCGCTCCAGCACACCCTAGTTCATTTAAGGAAACCTAGCGTGTGCGCACGTTATTTACCAGCCGTCCAGTAACATAGGGATCGGCCACGAGTGGTTCACAGGGCAAAAGTCTACTCAGGCTAAATACCCTTTTCATCCAGACCTAATTTAGGATTGGTTACAGTCCCCTAAGGTGGACCCTCCTGTATCGCGTCTTGCTTCTAAAACGCTCCTGTTTCTGAGGGTTTCTCAGTCAGAAACCCCTCCGATTGTCAAATTGACTACCTTGCCCGTTCAGTTTTTTGAAGCTTCAAGAGCAGCGTTTTTTCCATCTTTCGCGGCAATTTGGGTCACTAAGGCAATGGCCACTTGAGCAGAAGTCTTGACTACTTCCTTCCAAGGCACCAATCTTCCTCCGGAGGCAACCACTGTCGCCAGGCAGATAATTCATGCAGCTGACTTTGTAGTAGGCGCTTCTTTTGATGCCGCCAATTGCGCAGCTTAAACTGCCGCTGATGTGATCTCCATTAGGAGAGCCCTATGGCTCCGCGGCTGGCGGGCGGCTGCCACACCTAAAAGATCGTGGTCTTCTCTCCCCTTTCAAACGGTTCGTTGTTTTGGAGAGAAACTGGACCAACTCATTTCCGATACTACCGGGGGAAAAAGTAAATTCCTTCCTCAACAATAGGGGCTGTTCGGCCGTTTCGCGACCAACAGCCGACGAGTTTTCGATCTTCACGCAACAATTCCAGTTGGTCCTCCTCTACCTTCTCTTCCGGATCAGGTCGGTCCCCCGCGCGGAGACAGAGGCACCCAGGTCTCATACAGACCTAACCGCTCTTGGAAACCCAGGCCTAGGGTTTCTGGATCTAGGGGAGCCAAATCTCATAGATCTACCCAATGACGACAAGTGGGTCAGGGAGCTGGTGTCCCCCGGATACAAGAGAGAATTTTCTTCTCCCGCTCCAACTAGGTTTTTCCTTCCCTCTCCCCCCCAAGGAAAAAGACAAGAGCCTTCCTTCGGGCTGTTCAGGCTCTGCTAAGGGTCGGAGTCATCATTCTGGTCCCTCATCGCGAAAGGTTCAGAGGATTACATTCAAACCTTTTTGTGTTTCCAAAAAAGGATGGGACGATGTGACCCATTCTGGGTCTCAAACTGTTAAATCAGTTTGTCAGGGTACGGTGATTCCGAATAGAATCTCTACGATCAGTTGTCGCTTCCATAGAAAAAGGAGAGTTCCTAGCATCCAATGACATCAAGGTCGCTTACCTTTACATTCCGATCTGCCCGTCCCACCAGCAGTTCCTGCGTTTTGCAATTCACAAGGAACACTTCCAGTTCGTTGCCTTGCCCTTCGGACTCGCCAACGCCCCCAGGGTCTTTACCCAAGGTCATGGCGACTGTCATGGCCATTCTCCACTCTCGGGGAGTGGTGGTGTTACCGTATCCGGACGACCTGCTCATCAAGGGTCCGTCCCTTCCAGCTTGCGAGGAATCCATGGATAACAGTAAATACACTTTCTCGCCTGTGGTGGAAGATAAACTTTGAAGTCTTTCCCAAAACCGTCTCAGCAGATTCCCCTTTCAGGGATCATCTTGGACACTTCCCGAGGGTTGGTCATTCTCCCTCCAGGAGAGACCCAAGCCTTACAACAGGCAGCGTGACTGTTTTCTCACTCCATTCGTTTCGGCATGAGAGTTCTAGGAAAGTTGGTGTCAGCGATGGAAGCAGTTCCATTTGCACAGTTCTACCTCTGTCCCTTACAACACGCATTGCTGTTAGCTTTGGACAAGAACCCGTTCTCCCTGGACTGTCGGATCCCTCTGTCCCTGTGGGTCAGGCAATCCCTCAGGTGGACACTGAGGTCCTCCCTGAATCAAGACAGGTTTTTTCTCCCAGTAAGAGGGTTGGTAGTAACCACCGACGCAAGTCTCCTCGGCTGGGGAGCGGTCTTTCGTCGCCACACGGCACAGGGTCATTGGTCAACCTGAGAGTCAGTCTCCCCATCTACATTTTGGAGATGCAAGCGATCAGATTAGCTCTACAGAGTTTCCACCGTCTCCTTGCAGGTCACTTCAGGATCCAATCCGACAACACCACGGCTGTAGCGTATATCAACCGCCAGGGAGGTACTCTGAGCAAGATGGCCGTGCACGAAGCGAGTCACATCCTCCATTGGGCCGAGTGTAGAAAATTGGGCGGCAGATTTTCGCAGTCGCCAAGGCATTGCCTCGGGGAAGTGGTCTCTTCATCCGTAAGTCTTTCAACAGATTTGTCATCATTGGGGGACTCCAGATGTGGATCTCATGCCTCAAGACTAAACAACAAGGTTCCTCTGTTCATTGCCCAATCGCGTGATCCATGCGCCATAGGAGCGGACGCCCTAGTTCTACCATGGCACCGGTTCCGACTCCTGTACATCTTCCCGCCTCTTCCCTTGCTTCCGAGGGTCATTAAGAAGAGCGGAGGGAGTACCAGTGATCCTTGTCGCGCCAGACTGGCCGCACCGAGCATGGTATGCAGAAGTAATACAACTAGTTGCCGACGTCCCCTGGCGACTTCCAGATTGCATGGATCTACACTCGCAGGGCCCAATTTACCACCAGAACTCCGGGGCCCTGTTTTTGACAGCGTGGCCGTTGAATCCTGGATTTTAGCACAGGCTGGGTTCTCTCACGACGTGATTTCCACCATGATTAGTGCTAGAAAGCCTGTGTCCATGTGCATCTATTACCTCACCTGGAAAACCTTTTCGTGGTGCAACGATCATGGTCAATCACCTCTGGTGTTTTTCCATTCCAGCCATATTGGAATTCCTTCAATGTTTTAAAATCAGGTCTCGCGCTTAGCTCGCTCAAAGGCCAAATTTCGGCCTTGTCAGTGCTTTTCAGACGCAAAATTGCCACCAAACTTCAGGTCAAGACGTTCATTCAGAGAAGTTTCCCATGTGGCGCCTCCTTATAGAAGGCTATTGGACTCATGGGACCTTAACTTGGTTCTCGGGACCTTACAGGAGGCTCCTTTCGAACCGCCGCAGGACGTGTCTGTCCGTTCTCTCTTGGAAGGTGGTCTTTCTAGTGGCAATTACGTCAAGCAGACGAGTTTTGGAATTGGCAGCTCTGTCCTGCCGTTCTCCGTTCCTGAATTTTTCATCAGGAAAAGGTAGTTCTCAGGACTTCCCCGTCCTTCCTGCCCAAGGTAGTCTCCTCTTCCATCTCAACGAGGGAATTGTTTTGCCTTTCCTTTTGTCCGGCGCCAGTCCATCACATTGAGAAGGCCCCTCCACACCCTGGATGTGGTTAGGGCATTGAGACGGTACATCTCGCGGTCGGTTCCCTGCCACAAGTCAGATGCCCTGTTCATGCTTTCAGAGGGGCATAGGAAGGGTCTAGCCGTGTCAAAGCAACGCTAGCCAGGTGGATTCCCCTGGCAATTCAGTAGTCCTACTGTATCAGGAACGCGCCTGTCCCAGTGGGGATTAAGGCACACTCTACATGGTCAGTGGGCGCCTCTTCGGCCATTTGGCACCAGGCCTCGGCAGAACAGGTCTGCAAGGCTGTGACTTGATCCAGTCTGCATACTTTTTACAAAATATTACCAATTTCATTCTCAGGCCTGTCCGCAAGGTTGTGACTTGATCCAGTCTGCATACCTTTACCAACATTGCCTAATTCATTCTCAGGCCTCTGCGGATGCAGCCTGCAATCGGCAGTACCTCACTGTTGACTCAGTGGTACATGGGGTATTAGCAGATGTATGCTCCCCACCCAGGGACTGCTTTAGGACGTCTCTGTGTCCCCAATGAGGCGTAGGAGAAATAGGGATTTTTGTCTATTCACCGTAAAATCCTTTTCTCCGAGCCAATCATTGGGGGACACAGCACCCACCCTATTTAGCCTATTGGCTCACTGTAGCATTCTTAGGCTTTGACTTAGTTATGGTTATTATTGACTGTTTATGCTCCTACTGCTTTTTTTCACCGAACTGGAGAAATCTCAGCCAGCGAGAGGGTGTATACTGCAGGGGAGGAGCTAACTTTTTTTTCTGGTTTACTTAGTGTCCTCCTAGTGGCCAGCAGCATAACACCCACTGTCTGTGTCCCCCAAAGATTGGCTCGGAGAAAAGGATTTTACGGTGAGTACACAAAAATCCCTATTTTTTCAATAAGGATTGTGTGAGATACTTTGTCAAATGCTTTGCTGAAGTCAAGATATACTATATCTACAGC
Organism: Dendrobates tinctorius; assembly: GCF_039654945.1. NCBI lineage: Eukaryota > Metazoa > Chordata > Amphibia > Anura > Dendrobatidae > Dendrobates > Dendrobates tinctorius. The sequence goes on along the minus strand of NW_027361918.1, from coordinate 4,765,151 downwards.
ATTTCCCTGATCCACCCAATCAGTGATTCCGTCATAGGAGGAAATTATGTTAGTCTGACATGACTTATTAGTTACAAACCCATGCTGACTCTGTTTAATCACTTCATTCTTATCCAGGTACTTACATACATGTTGTTTAATAATTTGTTCAAAGATCTTTCCTGGTATAGAAGTCAGACTCACCAGCCTATAGTTGCCTGGGTCCACCTTCTTCCCCTTTTTGAAGATAGGAACAACATTTGCTCTTCTCCAGTCTTCTGGGACTTCTCCTGTTCTCCAAGAATTTTCAAAGATTATGGAGAGGGGTTCAAAAATGTCTTATTATTATTTATTGTTATAGCGCCATTTATTCCATGGCGCTTTACAGGTAAGAAGGGGTATACATAAAAACAAGTACAATAATCTTAAACAATACAAATCATAACTGGTACAGGAGGAGAGAGGACCCTGCCCGCGAGGGCTCACAATCTACAAGGGATGGGTGATAATACAGTAGGCGAGGGTAGAGCTGGTCGTGCAGCGGTTTGGTCGATCGGTGGTTACTGCAGGTTGTAGGCTTGTCGGAAGAGGTGGGTCTTCAGGCTCTTTTTGAAGGTTTCGATGGTAGGTGAGAGTCTGATATGTTGTGGTAGAGAGTTCCAGAGTAGTGGTGATGCGCGAGAGAAATCTTGTATGCGATTGTGGGAAGAGGAGATAAGAGGGGAGTAGAGAAGGAGATCTTGTGAGGATCGGAGGTTGCGTGCAGGAAAGTACCGGGAGACGAGGTCACAGATGTATGGAGGAGACAGGTTGTGGATGGCTTTGTATGTCATGGTTATGGTTTTGTAATGGAGTCTCTGGGCAATTGGGAGCCAGTGAAGGGATTGACAGAGGGGAGATGCTGGGGAATAGCGGGGGGACAGGTGGATTAGGATTAGGACTAGGGTTTTTGCAGATTCTTGGGTGAGGAATGAACGGATTCGTGAAATATTTTTGAGTTGAAGTCGGCAGGAAGTGGAAAGGGCTTGGATATGTGGTTTGAAGGAGAGATTAGCATCAAGGATTACTCCGAGGCAGCGAGCTTGTGGGACTGGGGAGAGTGGGCAGTCATTTACTGTAATTGATAGGTTCGTAGGGGGGGGGGTCACGTGAGATGGGGGAAAGATGATGAATTCTGTTTTGTCCATGTTGAGTTTCAGAAATCTAGCGGAGAAGAAGGATGAAATAGTGGACAGACATTGAGGGATTCTGGTTAGTAGGGAGGTGATATCTGGTCCAGAGATGTAGATCTGTGTGTCATCAGCGTAGAGATGATACTGAAAGCCATGAGATTCTATGAGCTGTCCCAGGTCAAAGGTGTAAATAGAGAACAGCAGGGGCCCAAGGACTGAACCTTGTGGGACTCCGACAGATAGGGGGCGAGGTGAGGAGGTGGTGTGTGAGTGGGATACGCTGAATGTCCGGTCTGTTGATGAGATCCAGGATAGGGACAACTCTGTGATGCCGAGGGATGAGAGGGTCTGTAATAATAGGGAATGGTCCACTGTGTCAAAGGCAGCCGACAGGTCCAGGAGGAGGAGGACAGAGTAGTGTCGCTTGCTCTTGGCGGTTAAGAGGTCATTGGTGACCTTAGTAAGGGCAGTTTCAGTGGAGTGGTGTGACCGGAAGCCAGATTGTAAGCGGTCGAAGAGGGAGCAAGAAGAGAGATGGGAGGACAGTTCAAGGTAGACGTGTTGTTCCAGTAGCTTGGAGGCGTAGGGGAGAAGTGATATAGGGCGATAGCTAGATACAGAGGATGGGTCAAGAGAGGGCTTTTTGAGGATAGGTGTGATGGAGGCATGTTTAAAGCTTGAGGGGAAAACACCAGTTGTTAGTGATAGGTTAGGGTTGGGATGAAGACTGTGGTGAGGTTTGGTATGAAGTGGGATGGGATCGGGTCGAGTGCACAGGTGGTGAGATGTGATCTTGAGAGTAGAGTGGAGAGTCGATCTTCTGTAATGGTGGTCTTCTGCTATCTCCTTCAGTACTCTGGGGTGTAATTCATCTGGACCTGGAGACTTGAATTCATTTAGGTTCGCTAAGTGTTTCCTCACTATCTTTCTGTTTATAGATATCATGGATTCTTCTATTCCCTTAATAGGACAGTGAAGAACAGTTGATGTTACATTTCCTTTCTGAGAGGAAACAGATGCAAAATAGGAATTTAAAAGTTCGGCCTTCTCAACATCCTGTCTTACCATTTCATCATTTTTATCCTGTAAAAATTGATTGCAAAAAAGTGATTGGAAAAAAGTGTTATGGACAGACGACTCCAAGTGTGAGGTGTTTGAATGAGACGAAGAACTGAAAAGATGCTGGAAGAGTGCCTGACGCCATCTGACAAGCATGGTGGAGGTAATGTGATGGTCTGGGGTTGCTTTGGTGCTGGTAAAGTGGGAGATTTATACAAGGTAAAAGGGATTTTGAATAAGAAAGGCTATCACTCCATTTTGCATTGCCATGCCATACCCTGTGGACAGCGCTTGATTGGAGCCAATTTCATACTACAACAGGACAATGACCCAAAGCACACCTCCAAATTATGCAAGAATTATTTAGGGAAGAAGCAGGCAGCTGGTATTCTCTCTGTGATGGAGCGGCCAGCGCAGTCACCAGATCTCAACCCCATTGAGCTGTTGGTGCGCAAAAAGTGCCCATCAAGCCAAACCAACTTGTGGGAGGGGCTTTCTCCAGATTACCTCAGCAAATTAACTGCTAGAATGCCAAAGGTCTGCAATGCTGGAATTGCTGCAAAGGAGCATTCTGTGCCGAAAGCAAAGTGTGAAGGAGAAAATTATTATTTCAAATAAAAATCTTTTTTTCGAACCTTGTCAATGTCTGGATGAGATTTTACATTCATTTGGCAACTCATCTGATTAATAAAAGTATGAGTTTTCATGGAAAACACAAAATTGTCTGAGTGACCCCAAACTTTTGAACGGTATTGTATCTCTGCAGGTCATCTCTTATAATGCCCTCATATGTTACACCACTGATATCAGACTCACACGGTAGTTACCTTGAGCCACCTTCTTACGTATCGGTTTGACATTAGCCTCCAATCTTGCGGCATCAACCCTGTTACCAGAGTCCAAAAATATGAGATAAAGCGGTCAATTACTGAGCTCAGCTCCCTCAGTATCTGTGGATGAATGCCATCTGGGCCGGGGGATTTGTCAATATTTAGTCTGAAAACAAAATGATTAAATCTCCTGCAGTAAGGAAACAGTAATAGTACATTAAATTAACAGGGGAATTGGTACACACTATTTTGATTTAAAATAAAAAAAAAAAAGTGTAAAAGCCTCACACAGCGACAAGGTGTCGTTAGGAGGATCCTATCTCTACGGTGCCACCAGGCCCCAATAATCCGGGCAAAGCCCCGAAAGGGGGAGCCGTACTCCCGTATGTAGGAAACCTATGCTTTAGTGCTTTGTACATCCAAGGCCGTGGCACCCCCTTTTTGGGCTGTGGTCAGGTGTCTATAAACAGTCAAGCAATCTCCAGAGGAGCTAAATACTGCTAGTGTTCTCACACCCGGCCATTCAGGACTCCAGGGAGAAAAGACTCGAATAAGGTGCAAATCGCCTTGGAAATCAAGGTCACATGAAGGCTGAACCCAAGAACTGGCCACCTCAGGGGAGCTTCATCAGGCACTCACTGTCTTTACACTGGCACCCTCCCAGGGATGGTACGTCTACGAGAGACTTTCTGGGGGTATCCCTTCAAAATTAAGCCTACTAGCTAGTAGGTCATATGGTTAGGAGGATTCAAGGTGACCTAACCACGGGGCTTCTGGAATCGTCAATTCCGGTGTATCTGATCTATGGTCCAAGATATGGCAAATGATTTACTGTCTGTAAAAGCCTAAAAGAGAGAGACTCACCGGCATCCCTTAGTGCAAGGTACAAAAGACTAAGGCAATCACCCCTGCTTCTGGAATTAGAAGTGTCCCTGCAAAACGTGGGGATCACAAACGAAAAGGCAGCCAGCCTCTTATACCACGAAAAGCTGGAGCATGGCCACCTGAACAACTTGAGGGATATGCTAAGCGGAGAGGACTTTTCCAGCCAAAAAAAGATTTGGGTTGGAATTTAGAGAAGCGCCCCAGAACTCTTCAGCACAATGCAGTTGTGTCCTTGGTGGCGGCAGATCTCAGCCCATGACTTCTGAGGAATATTTATACTATTCTGCCCTGGTCGGATAAGTCACACTTAGTTTTTCACACATCAGATTGAATGCAGATCAAGAACCCATGTGATTTCAGAGCAGAGGATGCGGACCTCTCTGGGCAGGAACCATCTTCGCATCCAACAGATGGTAAAGGTGCTGGTGGGTGCGGGCGGCGGTGAGTGATTGACGTGCAGGGTGGACACCAGGAGACGTAGTGAAGTTTTAATGTAAACAAGTAATTTATTATTGGAAGATAATCGATTGGCTCAATATGTAAACGGCAAAGTACAAGCGGCTGATAATGTGAGAGGCATCTACACCTCACCAATCAGCAGTATATATATATATATTTATATACACACACATGGTCAGCTAATCCTAAGGTGGGGCTCAAGAGGCGGACGACGCATACACCGGCGCACGTGATGCAGAACATGCCACCCTCACATTCTACTTTCTGTACATATGGTCAACAACCCGTCAAGTGGCTGGAGCCATCATACAATGCGACGGCGTCCGCAGTTGGCATAAAGAAGCTTATGACACGTTATGGGATTGGCACGCGCTCTCTGCAGATCTGGCTTCTGCTGACTGCTGGCTCAAGTTCATTTGGTCAGAATTTTGGCACCATGACTGTGAAGTACAATTACGTAAGAGATGAGTGAGCGTACAGCTAGAAATATTAACCCTTGCGGTCCTGGGGTTATATACAGAATATTGCTAATCCAACATTCACTCACTGAGCAGCACAGCTAGCAGGGAAAGGGTTATATTCATTGGAAATATTGGGGTTTGGCCCCCACTCTGTGCAAATTTTTGAATTATAAGTGCAAGCTGAGCGCTACATATGAGTATTAGTGTCGGTAGTGAGGGCTCCAGCGCAGGAAAGCTCCCTCTTATATTCTGCTGGTGGAGAGCCCGTCTCCCTTGTCTGACATGAAGCCTTGACCTCGCTGACAATCACGATGGAGGCAAATGTCTCAAAAAAGGCAACTCCTGGACGGAGACATTCACAAGTCATCATCACCAATGCCCTCAAAGGCGTAATTTCCATGGAAGTCCTCAGCGCTGACGTCATTGTTGGAGCTCGAGTTGCTGATTCCTTTAATTCCAACTGAACTGAGCTTACTCTGTGGAAACATCACATACACACGGTAAACACTCAGAAATAAAACATGACCAAGCCTAATCTGCAGTAAATCACATCCATGAGGGGAACACCCGGGAATAAAACATAGCCGAGCCTACTCTTTGGAAATATAACATACACACGGTAAACACTCAGAAATAAAACATGGCCAAGCCTACTCTGGAAGAACATCACCTCCACGAGGAGAATACCCGGGAGTTAAACATGGCCGAACCTACTCTATGGAAACATCACATTCACGAGGAGAATATCCGGGAATAAAACATGGCCGAGCCTACTATCCGGGAACATCACATCCATGAGGGGAACACCCGGGAATAAAACATAGCCAAGCCTACTCTATGGAAACATAACATACACATGGTAAAAACCCAGAAATAAAACATGACCGAGCCTACTCTGGAGGAACATCACCTCCACAAGGAGAATACCCAGGAGTTAAACATGGCCAAGCCTACTCTATGGGAACCACTAGAACACTCGGGAATAAAACATGGCCAAGCCTACTCTATGAGAACCACTAGGAGAACACCCGGGAATAAAACATGGCCGAGCCTACTCTATGGGAACCACTAGGAGAACACCCGGGAATAAAACATGGCCGAGCCTACTCTATGGGAACCATTAGGAGAACAACCGGGAATAAAACATGGTCAAGCCTACTATGCGGGAACATCACATCCACAAGGAGAACACCCAGGAATAAAATATGGCCAAGCCTGCTATGCGGGAACATCACATCCACAAACAATAAAACATGGCCTAGTCTATTCAGTGGGATCATCACATCCACGAGGAGAACATCTGGAAATAAAACCTACTCTGCGGGAACATCGCATTCACGAAGAACAAAACATGGCCGAGCCTACTCTACAGGAACATCACATCCATGAGGAGAACAGCTGAGAATAAAACATGGCTGAGCTTACACTGCGGAAACATCACATACAAGAAGACATGGCCGAGCTTACTGTGTGGGAACATCACATCCACGAGGAGCACATCTGGGAATAAAACATGACCGAGCCTATTCTACGAGAACATCACAGCCACTAGGAGAACACCCGGAACTAAAACATGGCCGAGCCTACTCTAAGGGAACATCACATCCACGAGGAGAACACGAGGAATAAATCATAGCCGAGTTTCCTCTGAGGGAACATCACATTCAGTGGGGAAAATAAGTATGTGATCCGATGCCTACAAAGAATGGAGAGGTCTGTAATTTCTATCGTTGGTACACATCACCTGTGAGGGACAGAATCGAAAAAAAAAAAAAAAAAACAATAGAAAATCAAATTAATTTGCATTTTATTGCATGAAATAAGTATTTGATAAAATAGAGAAAAAAAACAGAACTTAAAGGGAACCTGTCACAGAGTTTGGCTGATATGAGATACGGCCATCACCTTTCAGGCCTGATATACAGCATTCAATAATGCTGTATATCTGCCTCCAACCCAACCTGCAAGACAAGAAAAATAACTTCTTATACTCACCTGCAGGGCGGTCCCGTCCGAGGGGTGTCAATGTTCTTGGTCCAACAAGAACATAACATAAATCCACGATTCGCTGTAAAAGAACCCTTTTGCCTATTCCAGCACATTTCATTTCCCATAATCATAATATTTCACAACTTCGCTATCAAGTTATTGAAAGTGTACCATTGGCCGGACGTGGTGGCAATAGGATACAAAGGTTAAAAGAAAGAGAGGCCTATTGGATATTTGTTCTCCAAACATTGGAACCCCTCGGCCTTAATAGAGAATATGAAGTTTTTTATTGATTTTTTTCCCCTTATTGATATTGGTCTACATAGTAGTCGCTGCGGCGTTGCTGTGTTTTAGTCTTTATAGTAGTGAGTATATCATTATAAAAATATGTTCAGATCTGTTTCTCCGAGTACGATTATTGGCGTGCGTATGTATGTGCACATAGATAGGATATATATGCATATATTGCACCAGTACCAATGGATTATCCAATATATTTTACATTCATATATCATTTAAATAATTTTTTCTTGTATTCTTTATATTACAAAATAATTTTGTATCATTATAAGGTTTTTTAATTTTCTTAAAAATATTTTTCTCTTTCCTACAGACATAGAATTGCGGAAATAAGGTATTCACATCTGTTTTCCTGGGTTTCTTCATCCGGTGATTGTATCCCTCCTTCTTTCCTTTGTTTTTTCTTCTTTTTTTCTTTTTCAAATTCACTTGCATATTTATACATTGAAACATAGTGTTATCGGTTATTATCATATTCTGTTCATTGAGGTGGGTATACATAAGGGTCTCTACCTGCGCATATTCATATATGCATCATATACCTGGGTACACACGGTGAGGTGTTGGTGTATATTTGTGTACACACGTGTGGATAGGTATATATAATTAAGATCTACATTAATATCGCAAGTTTCACATATTCTATAGACTCATCATTACTATTGTCCCCCCTTTTTCCCTCTCTTCTTATTTTTTATATATAAAAAAATACTAACACTTCTAATTCAATTTTATTTTACATCTAACAAATTAAGACCCATTGTTTTTGTATAGGAGGTATTGCGCAAGCGCCCTGTAGCCGCCTTGTTGCTTTACCCATTGTTGACGTTCATATGCCACACTTCCTGGTTCTCATTCCCCACTTCCGTCACCTGAGAATGCAGTGCGCATGCGCGATTTCAGCGCGGATGTTCATATGCCACATTTCCTGGTTCTCATTCCCCACTTCCGTCACATGAGAATGCAGTGCGCATGCGCGATTTTGGCGTGGATGTTCATATGCTACACTTCCTGGTTCTCATTCCCCACTTCCGTCTCCTGAGAATGTAGTGCGCATGCGCGATTTCGGCGCGCACGTTCATATGCCACACTTCCTGGTTCTCATTCCCCACTTCCATCTCCTGAGAATGTAGTGCGCATGCGCGATTTCGGCATGGATGTTCATATGCCACACTTCCTAGTTCTCAATCCCCACTTCCGTCTCCTGAGAATGTAGTGCGCATGCGCGATTTCGGCACGGATGTTCATATGCCACACTTCCTAGTTCTCAATCTCCACTTCTGTCTCCTGAGAATGTAGTGCGCATGCGCGATTTCGGCGCGGACGTTCATATGCCACACTTCCTGGTTTTCATTCCCCACTTCCGTCTCCTGAGAATGTAGTGCGCATAGAATCATAGAATTGTAGAGTTGGAAGGGCCATCTGGTCCAACCCCCTGCTCAAAGCAGGATTCGCTAAATCATCCCAGTCAGATGTCTGTCCAGCCTCTGTTTGAAGACTTCCATTGAAGGAGAACTCACCACTTCTCGTGGCAGCTTGTTCCACTCATTGATGACTCTGTCAAAAAGTTTTTTCTAATATCTAATCTGTGTCTCCTCCCATTCAGTTTCATCCCATTGCTTCTAGTCATTCCTTGTGCAAATGAGAATAAAGTTGATCCTTCTACAATGTGACAGCCCTTGAGATATTTGTAGACAGCTATTAAGTCTCCTCTCAGTCTTCTCTTTTGCAAACTAAACATTCCCAAATCCAGCAACCTTTCCTCATAAGACAGGGTTTGCAGACCGGTCACCATTCTGGTTGCTCTTTTCTGAACTTGCTCCAGTTTGTTGATGTCTTTTTTAAAATGTGGTACCCAAAACTGGACACAATATTCCAGATGAGGTCTGACCAAAGAGGAGTAGAGGGCAATAATGACTTCACGTGATCTAGACTGTATGCTTCTGTTAATACATCCTAGAATTGCATTTGCCTTTCTTGCTGCTGCATCACACTGTTGACTCATATTCAGTCTGTGATCTATTAGTATACCCAAGTCTTTTTCACATGTGCTGTTGCTTAGCCCTATTCCTCCCATTCTGTATATGCTTTTTTCATTTTTATTGCCCAGATGTAGTACTTTGCATTTTTCCCTGTTAAAAACCATTATGTTAGTTGCTGCCCACTTCTCCAGTTTATTTATATCTTTTTGAATCCTCTCTCTCTCTTCTCTAGTATTAGCTATCCCTCCTAGCTTTGTGTCATCAGCAAATTTAATCAGTTTACCCTCAATTCCTTCATCTAAATCGTTGATAAAGATGTTGAACAATACAGGGCCCAGGACAGAGCCCTGTGGTACCCCACTTGAGACATTCTTCCAACTGGATGTGCAGCCATTTACAACCACTCTTTGGGTCCGATCACTAAGCCAGTTATGAATCCACCTAACAGTTGCCTTGTCCATTCCATACTTAGTCATTTTTTCAATAAGGATTGTATGAGATACTTTGTCAAATGCTTTGCTGAAGTCAAGATATACTATATCTACAGCATTTCCTTGATCCACCCAATCAGTGATTCCGTCATAGAAGGAAATTAAGTTAGTCTGACATGACTTATTAGTTACAAACCCATGCTGACTCTGTTTAATCACTTCATTCTTATCCAGGTACTGACATACATGTTGTTTAATAATTTGTTCAAAGATCTTTCCTGGTATAGAAGTCAGACTCACCGGCCTATAGTTGCCTGGGTCCACCTTCTTCCCCTTTTTGAAGATAGGAACAACATTTGCTCTTCTCCAGTCTTCTGGGACTTCTCCTGTTCTCCAAGAATTTTAAAAAGATTATGGAGAGGGGTTCAAAAATTTCTTCTGCTATCTCCTTCAGTACTCTGGGGTGTAATTAATCTGGACCTGGAGACTTGAATTCATTTAGGTTAGCTAAGTGTTTCCTCACTATCTTTCTGTTTATAGATATCCTGGATTCTTCTATTCCCTTAATAGGACAGTGAAGAACAGTTGATGTTACATTTCCTTTCTGAGAAAAAACAGATGCAAAATAGGAATTTAAAAGTTCGACCTTCTCAACATCCTGTCTTACCATTTCATAATTTTTATCCTGTAAAAATCCTATAGCATCTTTGACTTTTCTTTTACTTTTGACATATCCCCAAAATCCTTTATTATTGCTTTTGACATCTCTTGCAAGCCTCAATTCATTGTCAGCTTTAGTAATCTGATTTGTGCCCTGCAGGTTCTGCAGACAGCATTATATTCTTCTTTAGATATGCCTCCCTCTTTCCATTTTATAAACATTTTTTTCTTCCTTTTTAGCATGTGCTTAAGTTCTGTGTTCATCCATCCTGGTTTCCTTAAATGCTTCCTATTCTTCCCTCTTTTCGGAATTGTTAACAATTGTGCTTTGAGAATTTCATTTTTCAAGATTTCCCATCCTTCCTGGACATTTTTGTCTTTAAGGATATCCAGCCATTGGATCCCTCCAATTCTCTTTCTGAATCCCTTAAAATCTGCCTTTCTGAAATCTAACCTTGACGTCTGAGTCTTCACAGGTCTTCCTCCTCTAGTTATCCAAAATTCTAAAATAGCATGGTCGCTACCTCCTAGGGTCCCAGACACTTTTACCTCCTCAACCATTTCCTCCCTGTTTATAAGGATTAGATCCAAGGTAGCAGTTCCTCTTGTTTTCTCCCCTACCTTTTGGAAGATAAAGTTGTCAGCAAGAGAGGATAAGAATTTCCTTGACCTGTTAGTTTTGCCTGAGAGAGATTCCCAACAAATGTCTGGATAGTTGAAATCTCCCATGACAACTATGTCATATTTTTTGGAGAACTTGGCCATTTGATGCATAAAGAGTTCATCCATATCTTCAGCTTGCACAGGCGGCCTGTAGTAAATGCCTACAATGGTGTCCTTTCTATTGTTCTGTCCTTGTATTCTTACCCAGTTTCCACAGAACTCCCAGTCTCTGAAGCTTGGATCTCAGTGCAGATATACGCATTTCTAACATACAATGCGACACCTCCTCCTCGTTTATCAAGTCTGTTTCTTGCAAATAAGTTGTATCCTTCTAGCCTTGTATTCCAATCATGTGTATTGTCCCACCAAGTTTCAGTGATTCCAATGACATCATTTTTCTTTTCCTGTGTTAGTAGTTCCAATTCTCCTTGTTTGTTGCCCATGCTTTGTGCATTAGTATAGAAACATTTTAGTTTGTGATTGGTTTCTCTTTCTCCAATATTTTTATTAATTAGATACTTTTGTCTTTGTTCTTTCTTTCCACTTCTAATAGCAGAGTTCTCAATAGCATTTGTCAGGTGTATGGCTTTTTCTGGCCTTTTGCTTCCCTTCCCATGTTGTTCTAGTTTAAAGCTCTCCTTACAAGTGTAGCAAGGTGACTTCCAAATACATGTTTTCCAGTCTTCGTAAGGTGCACCCCATCTCTAGCAAGTAGTCCATCGTAAAGGTAATTCACTCCGTGATCCAGAAATCCAAATCGTTGCTGACGGCACCATCGACGTAGCCAGTTGTTCACCTGCAGAATCTTATTCCACCTCCTTGTTCCATGGCCATCCACTGGGAGGATGGAAGAGAAGACCACCTGCGCTCCCTGTTCTTTCACTTTCTTGCCTAAGTCTTCAAAGTCTCTGCAGATGGTTTCCAGGTCGTTTCTTGCGGTGTCATTTGTCCCCACATGTAGTAGCAGGAATGGGTGGTCATCTGTAGGTCTGAAGAGTCCTGATATCCTGTCAGACACATCTTTAATTGTTGCACCTCGAAGACAGCACATTTCTCTGTTCCTCTCAGCAGGGAATCCCCCATGACCACCACACTCCGTTTCTTCTTCACAACATTTTTCTTTCTCCATCCAGGAGGACTCTGAAGGCGTACAAGGTTGCTGTTTGTGGGCAAAGTCTTAAACTGATGTATTTCTTCATCGTTTTCCTGCATCCGCGATTTCAGTGCGGACATTCATATGCCACACTTCCTGGTTCTCATTCCCCACTTCCATCTCCTGAGAATGTAGTGCGCATGCACGATTTCGGCACGGACGTTCATATGCCACACTTCCTGGTTCTCATTCCCCACTTCCACCTCCTGAGAATGTAGTGTGCATGCGCGATTTCGGCACGGACGTTCAAATGCCACACTTCCTGGTTCTCATTCCCCACTTCCACCTCCTGAGAATGTAGTGTGCATGCGCGATTTCGGCACGGACGTTCATATGCCACACTTCCTGGTTCTCATTCCCCACTTCCGTCTCCTGAGAATGCAGTGCGCATGCGCGATTTCGGTGCGATGGCGCGCTCACATATTACATAGCTGCACCGCATTTAACTGCTTCTAGCCTGCATAAATAGATACGTCTTGCTCTCCCCACATACACTTGACAACCAGGCGGCAGCGTGGTCCCCATTTCTTTGTGTCTTGTTAATACAGGTTAGTTACCACTGCTTACACATTACTTTTGGTCACAACTAAATTCTCCTTTGCCTTTCTGGGCTATATCTTGTTTTTTATTCACACCCTCCTCCCTTTTTTCCTTTCTTTTGTTCCTTCCAGAACCTTGAGCGTGGAACCTATGATCACACAGGTATTGAGTCTGGCTGTTCGGTGCCCTATTCTGGTGATGCCTGAAGGCTGCTGTAGGTCGGAGTTTTTTTATGGATCTCATTGTGCTGGTTTTTCTTTTACACAGTTTATGATACTTTTGTGTCTATGCATATATTTATAAATGGAAAATTATTTTTCTTTTTCTCTTTTTCAACAGCGGATGTGAATGGTTTACTCATTGGATGGAATCCCTGTTATCTGTGACCTTGTAATTCTCTTACATGTCAACTATCATGATGGGTTTTTTCCTCTTATTGATAGGTTAGCCATGGACTGAATGGTTATTTGATACATTTTATTCCCAGCATGCTTTTCTAATTGGATATTTTTGTTATTTCTCATTTAGATAAAACCCTTGATAAAGGCCTGATGTGGCCGAAACGTTGGGATTCTGTGTAACCAATTGTTCCAATAAATTCTGCAAATTATTAATACGTTTTTGAGCCTCAGGTTTATGTATTGTTATCTTATTCTTTTTCCTGACAGCCAGGTTTGCTTTCCCCGTTCTTGTGTCTAATGTTCTAGGTCCGGCGCCTCTCATCTTCTCTTTTTATTCTCTTGCAGGTCTGGTTGGGGGCAAGTATACAGCATTACACAACACTGTATATCAGGCCTGAAAGGTGGCGGCCATATCTCATACCAGACAAACCTGGTGACAGGTTCCCTTTAATATTTGGCACAGAAACCTTCTTTTGCAGTTACAGAGGTCAGACGTTTCCTGTAGTTCTTGACCATGTTTCCATAGACTGCAGCAGGGATTTTGGCCCCCTCCTCCATACAGATATTCTTCAGATTTTTCAGGTTTTGGAATGGTCGCTAGGCAACATTGAGTTTCAGCTCCTACAAAGATTTTCTTTTGGGTTCAGGTCCAGAGACTTTCTAGGCCACTCCAGTACCTTGAAATGCTTCTTGAGGAGCCGCTCCTTAACTGCATTGGCTGTATGTTTCGGGTCATTGTCATGCTGGAATACCCAGCCACAACCCAGGGAAGGAGATTGTTGTTCAAAATCTTGTGATACATGACTCCATCCATTCTCCCTTCAATATGGTGCAGTCGTTTTTTCCCCTTTGCAGGAAAGCACCCTCAAAGAATGATGTTTCCCCTACCATGTTTCATGGTAGGGATGGTGTTCTTTGGGGTTATGTTCATCTTTCTTCCTCCAAACATGGCAAGTGGAGTTGCTAGCAAAAAGTTCTATTTTGGTCTCATCAGACCACATGACTGTCACGTACCCACTTCTCAGAACGTGACTTGGGGTTGCGCCTGCAAGGGTTAATCTATCTCCTCTCCCTCTGTCCAGCATTCAACCTCTGTCCTATGCTGCAATAAGAGCATAAATCACACCCCCAACACAGACCACGCACGCCTCTCATACACGGGCGATGAGTCCCGGAAATATTACTACTACCACTACTACTGTCTGCCAATCACCAGGGTCACACACTTTAAGGCTATAGATTCTTTAGATCATACAAGGTTCAAACTTAAAGTTTTAAACTTTAATAGAAAAAGGTACAGTGCTTACAATAAAAAGATATAAAAAATGGAAATAAAAAGTGACATAGAATGGTAGAGTTGGAAGGGACCTCCTGGGCCATCTCTTCCAACCCCCTGCTCAAAAGCAGGATTCGCTAAATCATCCCAGACAGATGTCTGTCCAGCCTCTGTTTGAAGACTTCCATTGAAGGAGAACTCACAACTTCTCATGGCAGCCTGTTCCACTCATTGATCACTCTGTCAAAAAGTTTTTTCTAATATCCAATCTGTGTCTCCTCCCATTCAGTTTCATCCCATTGCTTCTAGTCTTTCCTTGTGCAAATGAGACTAAAGTTGATCCTTCTACAATGTGACAGCCCTTGAGATATTTGTAGACAGCTATTAAGACTCCTCTCAGTCTTCTCTTTTGCAAACTGAACAATCCCAAATCCTGCAACCTTTCCTCACAAGACAGGGTTTGCAGACCGGTCACCATTCTGGTCGCTCTTTTCTGAACTTGCTCCAGTTTGTTGATGTCTTTTTTAAAACGTGGCGCCCAAAACTGGACACAATATTCCAGATGAGGTCTGACCAAAGAGGAGTAGAGGGCAATAATGACTTCACGTGATCTAGACTGTATGCTTCTGTTAATACATCCTAGAATTGCATTTGCCTTTTTTGCTGCTGCATCACACTGTTGACTCATATTCAGTCTGTGATCTATTAGTATACCCAAGTCTTTTTCACATGTGCTGTTGCTTAGCCCTATTCCTCCCTTTCTGTATATGCTTTTTTCATTTTTATTGCCCAGATGTAGTACTATGCATTTTTCCCTGTTAAAAACCATTCTGTTAGTTGCCGCCCACTTCTCCAGTTTATTTATATCTTTTTGAATCCTCTCTCTCTCTTCTCTAGTATTAGCTATCCCTCCTAGCTTTGTGTCATCAGCAAATTTAATCAGTGTATCCTCAATTCCTTCATCTAAATCATTGATAAAGATGTTGAACAATTCAGGGCCCAGGACAGAGCCCTGTGGTACCCCACTTGAGACATTCTTCTAACCGGATGTGCAGCCATTTACGACCTCTCTTTGGGTCCGATCACTAAGCCAGTTATGAATCCACCTAACAGTTGCCTTGTCCATTCCATACTTAGCCTTTTTTTCAATAAGGATTGTGTGAGATACTTTGTCAAATGCTTTGCTGAAGTCAAGATATACTATATCTACAGCATTTCCCTGATCCACACAGTCAGTGATTCCGTCATAGAAGGAAATTAAGTTAGTCTGACATGACTTATTAGTTACAAACCCATGCTGACTCTAGTTAATCACTTCATTCTTATCTAGGTACTGACATACATGGTGTTTAATAATTTGTTCAAAGATCTTTCCTGGTATAGAAGTCAGAATCACCGGCCTATAGTTGCCTGGGTCCACCTTCTTCCCCTTTTTGAAGATAGGAACAACATTTGCTCTTCTCCAGTCTTCTGGGACTTCTGTTCTCCAAGAATTTTAAAATATTATGGAGAGGGGTTCAAAAATTTCTTCTGCTATCTCCTTCAGTACTCTGGGGTGTAATTCATCTGGACCTGGAGACTTGAATTCATTTAGGTTAGCTAAGTGTTTCCTCACTATCTTTCTGTTTATAGATATCATGGATTCTTCTATTCCCTTAATAGGACAGTGAAGAACTGTTGATGTTACATTTCCTTTCTGAGAGAAAACAGATGCAAAATAGGAATTTAAAAGTTCGGCCTTCTCAACATCCTGTCTTACCATTTCATCATTTTCATCCTGTAAAAATCCTATAGCATCTTTGACTTTTCTTTTTGACATATCCCCAAAATCCTTTATTATTGCTTTTGACATCTCTTGCAAGCCTCAATTCATTTTCAGCTTTAGTTAATCTGATCTGTGCCTTGCAGGTTCTGCAGACGGCATTATATTCCTCTTTAGATATGCCTCCCTCTTTCCATTTTATAAAAAAAAATTTCTTCCTTTTTAGCATGTGCTTAAGTTCTGTGTTCATCCATCCTGGTTTCCTTAAATGCTTCCTATTCTTCCCTCTTTTCGGAATTGTTAACATCTAACCTTGACGTCTGAGTCTTCACAGGTCTTCCTCCACTAGTTATCCAAAATTCTAAAATAGCATGGTTGCTACCTCCTAGGGTCCCAGCCACTTTTACCTCCTCAACCTCATACTTTACCTCATATTTTACAAATATGCAAAAAAAGTGATAAAATAAAAGGGAGAAAACTTACAGAAATATTGAACTTTGCATTCTGGTATTCTGTCCCTGAGGGAGGGGGGGAATATGAAATGGAGCACACCAGCTAGGCTGCCCCTCACTGTGAACAGGTTTCTATGTGTAAAGGCCTAATTTATAGATTTACTCAAGCATCAGGTTTCTAGACCAGCCTCTCATGTTAATATTCTAATTCTTGGTTTGTGACTGGATTATGACTATTTACCCATGAATACATTATTTTCCTCTGAACACTATTTGTGTGATCTTTCTCATAGATAGTGTCAGGCTGCAATTGGTGTCTCCTTTAGAAGAGTCAGAAGGTGTGAAATGTTTCCACTTTGTGTGTTCACAACAAGGCCCGCTGGAGAGACTGGAGACAGGAGACTGCCTTCTCAGGATAATATATGCTATCACGAGGCGAGATCTTACATGGAGCCACAGACCAGAGAAAGATTGAATGTCACCTTGTGTTTCTTCCATTTTCTAATAATTGTGCCAAAAGTTGTTGCCTTCTCACCAAGCTGCTTGCCTATTGTCCTGTAGCCCATCCCAGCCTTGTGCAGGTTCTTAGAGACAGCTCTTTGGTCTTGGCCATGGTGCAGAGGTTGGAGTGTGATTGAGGGTGTGGACAGGTGCCTTTTATACAGGTACTGAGATCAAACAGGTGCAATTAATCCAGTTAATGAGGGCAGAGTAAGAGGCTTCTCAAAGAAAAACTAACAGGTCAGTGAGAGCAGAATTCTTGCTGGTTGGTCGGTGATCAAATACTTATTTCATGCAATAAAATGCAATTCAATTATGTGATTTTCTGGATTTTATCTTTAAATTCTGTCTCTCACAGGTGAACCGCACCTACGACAGACATTACAGACTTCTCCATTCTTTATAGGGGCAAAACTTGCAAAATCAGCAGACATACAAGTACTTATTTTCACCACTGTATACAAGGACAAAATGAGGAATAAAACATGGCTGAGTTTACTCTGTGGGAACATCACATACACGTGGTAAACAGCCAGGAATAAAACATGGCCATAACCTGTGAATGGGCAAGAAGTAGACGGTTCATGTGGGAGAAAGACCACAACACCTCAGACGACCTCTCCTCTTACACAGGACCTCCTCATGGTGAGGGCTCTCCTGGCCCTCCTGCTTACATCGAAGAAACGTCGCAACCAACGACATGGCACCCAGTGCAGGACAGGACGTATAGGAAAGTCCTGAAGAGGCCGGGACAGTAACACTTACCGACAGCTTGACGATGGGTTCTCTGCTTCCATCTGGAGAGTCCTGTGGACATAGCAAGGAAGGGTTCAGGTCTTTATTGAAGATGAATATTGAGAAGCCAAAGGAGGAGACTGCATGGTCACTGGGTCAAGAAGATGTGGAAACTTGGTTCTTACCAAAACTGGTGGAGATTTTACTGCCTGTTGACTGTCAGACCGCCGCACCAAACAGTACGGTCTTTTCCGTGACATCTGTGAAAAGGTAGAGGTATAGTTTAGAGAACCAACCCCAAGACAGACTGCTACATACAAGATATAGAAATGAGGTATAAACAAGACATGGAAAGAAACTTGCAGGACATGGCCGCCATGACTCCATCCTGTGGAGCCTTGTTATATTGTACAGATTTCATCCAACAAGGGTAGACGTAATGTCACACCTGCAGTGTTCTCTGTGTAACACCAGCTTATCCCGCTGATGTCTCCACGGGACACTAGAAGATCTCCATCATCCGTTATCCACTCGGAGCTCTGGTTTTATCCTTAGGTGAAGGTCCTGAGCTCCGCACATTGGGACCTTGGGTCTCCTGGTCGTCCAGGATTTGTGTGCTTCATATAAAAGAAGGTTAATATGAACAATCCAGCTCTGGTGTTAATCCTGCGGCAGCTTTACCCCATATTGGGTTACATTAGGGCTCACATAGGACCCATCACCTCCGCATGTACTGCGGTATACTACAGTAAGGAGACTGGAGATCACCACAGAATCCTTCTCCCCGTTATTACTTCCAGCACTGGGAACATTGGACAAGGAATAATAATTCACAACCTCAAGAGAATCAAGAATAAATGAACATTGTCCCTTCTAATAATCAGCAGTATCTGCATCTGTCGTTACTATATTTTTAGGGTTTATCCTTCCTGTGAATCACTGACCTGATATTTCGTTGTTACCCACAGTGTGTTTTAGACCTGCTTCCCATCTGTGTTACACGGAGTCACCAACTTCCGTCCCTGTCACCTGTTATTCCAGCCCAGGACGCTCAGACGACATCCCACAATGTTTTGGCATTTGTTGGCTTTGCCTCAGAAACGGCATTTTTGATGTCACCCCACAAGTGTTCTATCGGATTAAGGTCCGGAGATCGGGCCGGCCGCTCCATATCCTCAATTTTGTAGGACTGGAACCAAGGCTTTGTTGGTTTACTGGTGTGTTTAGGGTCGTTGTCTTGGTGAAACCCCCATTTCAGGGGCACATCCTCTTCAGCCTAAATCATGACCTCTTCAAGTATTTTACTATCTGAGGACTGGTCCATGATGCCTGGAATGCGGTAAATAGGTCCAGCACCATAGTAAGAGAAACATGCCCACATCATGATAGCTCACCACCATGCTTCACTGTCTGCAGAGTGCACTGTTGCTGGGGGTCGTCTGATGAACTGTCTGCGGCCCTTAGACCCAAAAAGAACAATGTTACTTTCATCAGTCCACAAAATGTTTCTCCGTTTCTCTTTAGGCCGGGTGATGAATTCTTTGGCACATTGTATCCTCTTCAGTACATGTTTTTTTTTATAACAGTGGGACTTTGCGGAAACTTCTTGGTAATAGATTAGCGCCACACAGGCTTCTTCTGTCACAGTCTTCACAGGTAACGTGAGACTGTCTGTGATCATCCTGGAGCCGATCATTGGTAACGTGAGACTGTCTGTGATCATCCTACAGCCGATCACTGGTAACATGAGACTGTCTGTGATCATCCTGGAGCCGATCATTGGTAACGTGAGACTGTCTGTGATCATCCTGGAGCCGATCACTGGTAACGTGAGACTGTCTGTGATCATCCTACAGCCGATCACTGCTAACGTGAGACTGCGATCATCCTGGAGCCGATCACAGGTAATGCGAGACTGTCTGTGATCATCCTGGAGCCGATCACAGGTAATGCGAGACTGTCTGTGATCATCCTGGAGCCGATCACTGGTAACATGAGACTGTCTGTGATCATCCAGGAGCCGATCACTGGTAACGTGAGACTGTCTGTGATCATCCTGGAGCCGATCATCGGTAACGCGAGACTGTCTGATCATCCTGGAGCCGATCATTGGCTGGGCCTTTCCCATTCTGGCCATTCCTCCGTCCATTAGAATGGTCGCCTTCCGCTTTCCTCCACGTCTCTCCGGTTCGGCTTTCCATTATATAGCATTGGAGATCATTGTAGCTGATCGGCCGATCATTGTCTGCTCTTCTTTATAAGTTTTACCTTCTCCAATCAACTTATTAATCACAGTCCGCTGTTCTTCTGAACATTGTCCTGAACGACCCATATTTCTGAGGCTTTCCAGGCTTCACCCTTATATAAGGGCCACCTGATTCGCCCCTGGTGCTGACAGCTGTGGATGTGCTGCCAGTATCTCGTGTCTGTGCTGGTGGTGACAGCTGTGGATATGCTGCCAGTATCTCGTGTCTGTGCTGGTGGTGACAGCTGTGGATATGCTGCCAGTATCTCGTGTCTGTGCTGGTGGCGACAGCTGTGGATGTGCTGCCAGTATCTCGTGTCTGTGCTGGTGGTGACAGCTGTGGATGTGCTGCCAGTATCTCGTGTCTGTACTGGTGGTGACAGCTGTGGTTATGCTGCCAGTATATCGTGTCTGTGCTGGTGGTGACAGCTGTGGATATGCTGCCAGTATCTCGTGTCTGTGCTGGTGGTGACAGCTGTGGATGTGCTGCCAGTATCTCGTGTCTGTGCTGGTGGTGACAGCTGTGGATGTGCTGCCAGTATCTCGTGTCTGTGCTGGTGGTGACAGCTGTGGATGTGCTGCCAGTATCTGGTGTCTGTGCTGGTGGTGACAGCTGTGGATGTGCTGCCAGTATCTCGTGTCTGTGCTGGTGGTGACAGCTGTGGATGTGCTGCCAGTATCTGGTGTCTGTGCTGGTGGTGACAGCTGTGGATGTGCTGCCTGTATCTGGTGTCTGTGCTGGTGGTGACAGCTGTGGATGTGCTGCCAGTATCTCGTGTCTGTGCTGGTGGTGACAGCTGTGGATGTGCTGTCAGTATCTCGTGTCTGTGCTGGTGGTGACAGCTGTGGATGTGCTGCCAGTATCTCGTGTCTGTGCTGGTGGTGACAGCTGTGGATGTGCTGCCAGTATCTCGTGTCTGTGCTGGTGGTGACAGCTGTGGTTATGCTGCCAGTATCTCGTGTCTGTGCTGGTGGTGACAGCTGTGGATGTGCTGCCAGTATCTTGTGTCTGTGCTGGTGGTGACAGCTGTGGATGTGCTGCCAGTATCTGGTGTCTGTGCTGGTGGTGACAGCTGTGGATGTGCTGCCAGTATCTGGTGTCTGTGCTGGTGGTGACAGCTGTGGTTATGCTGCCAGTATCTCGTGTCTGTGCTGGTGGTGACAGCTGTGGATGTGCTGCCAGTATCTCGTGTCTGTGCTGGTGGTGACAGCTGTGGATGTGCTGCCAGTATCTGGTGTCTGTGCTGGTGGTGACAGCTGTGGTTATGCTGCCAGTATATCGTGTCTGTGCTGGTGGTGACAGCTGTGGATGTGCTGCCAGTATCTCGTGTCTGTGCTGGTGGTGACAGCTGTGGATGTGCTGCCAGTATCTCGTGTCTGTGCTGGTGGTGACAGCTGTGGATGTACTGCCAGTATCTCGTGTCTGTGCTGGTGGTGACAGCTGTGGATGTACTGCCAGTATATCGTGTCTGTGCTGGTGGTGACAGCTGTGGATATACTGCCAGTATCTGGTGTCCGTGCTGGTGGTGACAGCTGTGGATGTGCTGCCAGTATCTGGTGTCCGTGCTGGTGGCGACAGCTGTGGATGTGCTGCCAGTATATCGTGTCTGTGCTGCACATGTAGTGGTGATAGCTGTGGATGTGCTGCCAGTATCTCGTGTCTGTGCTGCACATGTGGTGGTGATAGCTGTGGATGTGCTGCCGATATGTCTGTCAATCTCTGACAGCAGCACTTACAGTGCGCCGGCAGGAGGTGGGATATTCTAGGGGCACGTCGGTGGCCTGTGACGTGATCAGTTTCCATGGCAGGCAAGGGTCTACTGTACACCTCCGTGTTTGTCATTCCGGTGCTCCTGTGAAAGCCGGCCCGTAGCTGCCGCTCATAGGAGACAGTCATTTTTGCTATATCCAGCAGCACTATGGTAATTGCTATTTGTAGTAGAAGCGATCACATGATCCCAGGATCAAGTCCCCTAAGGGGACTATTAACTAGTGAAAAGGAAAAACAAGGTTTTTACAAATACATATAAAAAACATTATATTTCTATAACAGTCTCTTTAGGGGACTCGAGCCTGGGATCGTGTGATCGCATCTACTACAAATAGCATTGCCATAGTGCTGATATATACTTCTATTCCCCCTATATACCCTGTTATAAATTAACACAAACATTAAAAATAGAATGCCTGTTTGGTCTCGCTGCATTCGCACAAGTCCGATAGAACCAAATATAAAATAAAGTAATCCAAATGGTAAACTACCTAATGAAAAAAAACAAAAAACGCCAGAATTACACTTTTTCAGGCGCCGCAACACTAATAAAATGCAGTAAGGGGCGATCAAAACACCGTATCGTCCCCAAAATGGTATCAATAAAAACGTCAGCTCAGGGCGCAAAACAATAAGCTCTCACCAACCCCAGATTCCCAAAAATGAAAATGTTATGGCTCTCGAAATATGGTGACATAAGTGATTTTTTTTTTTATTTTTGACCACTTACACCCCCCCATACTGTTTGGCATCTGCAGACTTGTGACCTGGAGTATCATACTGGGAGGTCAGTTTTACCATGTAGTGAACATGGTAAATTAAAGACCCAAGAAACAATGGTGGAATTGCTCTATTTTTGCTGCACTTTGAGTTTATTTCCCGCTTTACAGTAGATCACGCGATAAAATGAATGGAGTCACTGAAAAGTACAACTCGTCCTGCTAGAAACAAGCCTCATACGGCTATGTGGACTGAAAAATAAAAAAGTTATGGTGTGGAGATACAGCACTGTATCTGAATTAACCAGACGTCTATTTTCAGTAAGTCAGAAAGAATAGACGGTTATCTATATATTGACTTTTGAATTTATGCGTTTTTCTTCAGTTGGACAAGAGTCTGAAATGTTGACTCTTCTTTCATGCCGGGTCACTGAACAATTATGCTTGGTGATATGCTGATTACACATTGTCCAGGCCAGTTAGTTTGTTGACTTGCAAAACAGAGGAGGAAAAACTATTCAAATAGATCACCATTCTTCCCCTTCACCTGAGAATGCTGGTTTGAAGGACATTTATAAAAAGGAGCGATACCTCCAGACAACCAAGAGATCCAGAGATCTAAAGAACCAGAGACCCTCTACAGGACTGCAGCCAAAACATCATGGCTCCATCACAAGGGACACAGATTTGTAATTCTACAAGATGCCAGCTTAGGGGACCTCGGTCCCAGATGAAAGAATACAGATCTGCTCCACTGGCCATTGCTGAATCATGGATAAGTTTGTGAAAACCAGGAATGAGACCCACCGGTCACCTGGCTCCATGAAGATGTTCGGAGAAGCCAGGTTGTGTCGCTCCGGTCAACTGGCCTTGTGTCAGAATGGACTATCAGAAACCAAATCAAAACTGGAGAAGTTTACAGTGAGGCCTGGTTCACATTTGCACATGCTCTGCGTGTTCAGGCTGAGCAGTGGACGGTCTGTGGAGTGGAGCAAGCATCACTCTGGATTTTATTTTCCATACGTCTTTTTAGGCAACATCTACACTCTATTGTGTCTTCCTACTACATCCGGAACACTGCCAGAACCAAGGCCATAGCAGCGAACGATGCCTGGCTCTACCCCGTCACACTTACCGCTGTCAGCGGCTCCATAGGAATCCAGTTTTAGGGGTAATTAGATGGAAACCCCAATGCTTGGCTCAGCACAGAGTGTGGGGTGCACGTGTTCCGAGCATACAGCAATGTCCAAGGATACAAGCGTCTCTGGTGGAGATGCTTTTATTAATGTTAACCCCCCCTTCCAAAACAATAGGTCTCTGATCAGCCAAGCAATGAGGGTTAATTGTGCTCCTCTCCAGCAATGGTCGGCTGCCAGGGCACATCACTACCATCCCTGGGTGGTCCGAAGCAGTCACCTGCCCTCCAGTACCCTCCAATGATCTGTCTCAGCAGCCGCTCAGGAAGAACGGCATCGCACACAGAGGTAGCACCTAGTGGCTTCTGCCTGGTAACGTCCAGCAGAACACACTGCTATGTGCGGGACCACAAGTGATGATTACCCAGCCGCTCACAATAAATCAACAATTATTCCGTGGCCACTTTACCAGAATTAACTCTCACCTTCCTAACATAGCAACATAGTTAGTAAGGCCGAAAAAAGACATTAGTCCATACAGTTCAGCCTATCTTCTGTCAGAATAAATCCCCAGATCTACGTCCTTCTAAAGAACCTAATCACTGTAAGATACAATATCGTTACGCTCCAGGAAGACATCCAGGCCTCTCTTGAACCCCTCGACTGAGTTCGCCATCACCACCTCCTCAGGCAAGGAACTCCAGATTCTCACTGCCCTAACAGTAAAGAATCCTCTTCTATGTTGGTGGAGAAACCTTCTCTCCTCCAGACGCAGAGAATGCCCCCTTGTGACCGTCACCTTCCTTGGTATAAACAGATCCTCAGAGAGATATTTGTATTGTCCCCTTATACATGGTTATTAGATCGCCCCTCAGTCGTCTTTTTTCTAGACTAAATAATCCTAATTTTGCTAATCTCTCTGAGTATTGTAGTTCCCTCATCCCCTTTATACCCGCTCTAGTTCCATTATTTCCTTCCTGAGCACCGGTGCCCAAAACTGTACACAGTCCTCCATGTGCGGTCTAACCAGGGATTTGTACAGAGGCAGTATAATGCTCTCATCATGTGTATCCAGACCTCTTTTAATCCACCCCATGATCCTGTTTGCCTTGGCAGCCGCTGCCTGGCACTGGCTGCTCCAGGTAAGTTTATCATTAACTAGGATCCCCAAGCCCTTCTCCATGTCAGATTTACCCAGTGGTTTCCCGTTCAGTGTGTAATGGTGATATTGATTCCTTCTTCCCATGTGTATAACCTTACATTTATCATTGTTAAACCGCATCTGCCACCTTGCGGCCCAAGTTCCCAACTTATCCAGATCCATCTGTAGCAGAATACTATCTTCTCTTGTATTGACTGCTTTACATAGTTTTGTATCATCTGCAAATATCGATATTTTACTGTGTAAACCTTCTACCAGATCATTAATAAATATGTTGAAGAGAAGAGGTCCCAACACCGACCCCTGCGGTCCCCACTGGTCACAGCGACCCAGTTAGAGAATATACCATTTATAACCACCCTCTGCTTTCTATCACTGAGTAAGTTACTTACCCATTACACACATTTTCCCCCAGACCCAGCATTCTCATTCTGTGTACCAACCTCTTGTGTGGCACGGTAACAACAAACGCTTTGGAAAATCAAGATCTACCACATCCAATGACTCGCCTTGGTCCAGTCTATAGCTTACCTCTTCATAAACGCTGATTAGATTGGTGTGACAGGAGCGATTCCTCATAATCCCATGCTGATATGGAGTCACACAGTTATTCTCAGTGAGATCATCCAGAATAACATCCCTCAGAAACCCTTCACATATCTCACCAACAATAGAGGTTAGACTCACTGGCCTATAATGTCCAGGTCACTTTTAGAGCCTTTTTGAATATTGGTAGAACACCTGCTATGCGCCAGTCCTGTGGAACAGACCCCGTCGCTATAGAGTCTCTAAATATAAGAAATAATGGCTTGTCTATTACATTACTTAGTTCTCTTAGTACTCGTGGGTGTATGCCATCCGGACCCGGAGAGTTATCTATTGTAATCTTATGTAGCCGGTTTCGCCCTTCTTCTTGGGTTAGATTGGTGACCCTTAATATCGGGTTTTCTTGGTCTCTCGGCATTTCATTTTCCACTGTGAATACCGTGAAGAAGGTGTATAATATATTCGCTTTTTCCTCGTCATCTACAACCTTACTTTCCTCACAATTTTTTAAGGGGCCTACACTGTCACTTATGATTCTCTTACTATTGATATAGGTGAAGAACAGCTTGGGATCAGTGTTACTCTCCTTTGTGCTTCTCTGTTTCCTTTTTGGCAGCTTTAATTATTTTTTTAGATAAAGTATTTTCCCCTCTATAGTTGTTAGATCCTCAGCGGGGCCGTCCTGCTTTAGTAGTGTCAATGCTTTCTTGTTACTGGTAATCGCCCCTCTTACTTTTTTGTTTAGCCACATTGAGTTTTCCTCACACATCTCTTCACCCTGTCAGCTTCAACTATCTGCGAACATGTGGCCATCTACCTCCCCATCAGGTCTTTCCAGATCTAATTGATTACAAAGAGCTTCTTTACTATTAATCTCTTAAGTCTCTATATGATCACCTCTCCAGGTGACCATCTCTACGCCGAAGAGCTTTCTCATCATCACACAAGGTCCCACTTAACAGCTGTCATGACCTCAGGAGATTTACATTAACAATAATTCACATTCATGAAGTGTCTGAGAATTACTACTGCTATCTGTGGCCCAACATTTGGGCGTCCCCCCCACCCGGATCTTCACAGCCCAACACTTGGATGTCCCATATCTGGATCTTCACAGCCCAACACTTGGATGTCCCATATCTGGATCTTCACAGCCCAGCACTTGGATGTCCCACACCTGGATCTTCACAGCCCAGCACTTGGATGTCACACACCTGGATCTTCACAGCCCAGCAGTTGGATGTCACACACCTAGATCTTCACAGCCCAGCACTTGGATGTCACACACCTGGATCTTCACAGCCCAGCAATTGGATGTCCCACACCCGGATCTTCACAGCCCAGCACTTGGATGTCCCACACCCGGATCTTCACAGCCCAGCACTTGGATGTCCCACACCCGGATCTTCACAGCCCAGCACTTGGATGTCACACACCTGGATCTTCACAGCCCAGCACTTGGATGTCACACACCTGGATCTTCACAGCCCAGCAATTGGATGTCCCACACCTGGATCTAGACAGCCCAGCACTTGGATGTCCCACACCTGGATCTTCACAGCCCAGCACTTGGATGTCCCACACCCGGATCTTCACAGCCCAGCACTTGGATGTCCCACACCCGGATCTTCACAGCCCAGCACTTGGATGTCACACACCTGGATCTTCACAGCCCAGCAATTGGATGTCCCACACCTGGATCTAGACAGCCCAGCACTTGGATGTCCCACACCTGGATCTTCACAGCCCAGCACTTGGATGTCCCACACCCGGATCTTCACAGCCCAGCACTTGGATGTCCCACACCCGGATCTTCACAGCCCAGCACTTGGATGTCCCACACCCGGATCTTCACAGCCCAGCACTTGGATGTCACACACCTGGATCTTCACAGCCCAGCACTTGGATGTCACACACCTGGATCTTCACAGCCCAGCAATTGGATGTCCCACACCTGGATCTAGACAGCCCAGCACTTGGATGTCCCACACCTGGATCTTCACAGCCCAGCACTTGGATGTCCCACACCCGGATCTTCACAGCCCAGCACTTGGATGTCCCACACCCGGATCTTCACAGCCCAGCACTTGGATGTCCCACACCCGGATCTTCACAGCCCAGCACTTGGATGTCCCACACCCGGATCTTCACAGCCCAGCACTTGGATGTCCCACACCCGGATCTTCACAGCCCAGCACTTGGATGTCCCACACCCGGATCTTCACATCCCAGCACTTGGATGTCCCACACCCGGATCTTCACAGCCCAACACTTGGATGTCCCATATCTGGATCTTCACAGCCCAGCACTTGGATGTCCCACACCTGGATCTTCACAGCCCAGAACTTGGATGTCACACACCTGGATCTTCACAGCCCAGAACTTGGATGTCACACACCTAGATCTTCACAGCCCAGCACTTGGATGTCACACACCTGGATCTTGACAGCCCAGCACTTGGATGTCCCACACCCGGATCTTCACATCCCAGCACTTGGATGTCCCACACCCGGATCTTCACAGCCCAACACTTGGATGTCCCATATCTGGATCTTCACAGCCCAGCACTTGGATGTCCCACACCTGGATCTTCACAGCCCAGAACTTGGATGTCACACACCTGGATCTTCACAGCCCAGAACTTGGATGTCACACACCTAGATCTTCACAGCCCAGCACTTGGATGTCACACACCTGGATCTTCACAGCCCAGCACTTGGATGTCACACACCTGGATCTTCACAGCCCAGCAATTGGATGTCCCACACCTGGATCTAGACAGCCCAGCACTTGGATGTCCCACACCCGGATCTTCACAGCCCAGCACTTGGATGTCCCACACCCGGATCTTCACAGCCCAGCACTTGGATGTCCCACACCCGGATCTTCACAGCCCAGCACTTGGATGTCCCACACCCGGATCTTCACAGCCCAGCACTTGGATGTCCAACACCCGGATCTTCACAGCCCAGCACTTGTATGTCCCACATCCGGATCTTCACAGCCCAGCACTTGGATGTCCCACACCTGGATCTTCACAGCCCAGCACTTGGATGTCACACACCTGGATCTTCACAGCCCAGCACTTGGATGTCACACACCTGGATCTTCACAGCCCAGCACTTGGATGTCACACACCTGGATCTTCACAGCCCAGCACTTGGATGTCACACACCTGGATCTTCACAGCCCAGCACTTGGATGTCACACACCTGGATCTTCACAGCCCAGCAATTGGATGTCCCACACCTGGATCTACACAGCCCAGCACTTGGATGTCCCACACCTGGATCTTCACAGCCCAGCACTTGGATGTCCCACACCTGGATCTTCACAGCCCAGCACTTGGATGTCCCACACCTGGATCTTCACAGCCCAGCACTTGTGCGTCCCATGCCTGGATCTTCACAGTCCAACACCTCGAACTTCACAGTCCAACACTTGGGCGTCCCCTGCTTGAATCTTGACGGCCCAACACTTAGATGTCCCACAGCTGGACCTTCACAGCCAAGCACTTTGAAGATCCAGGTGTGAAACATCTCAGCCAAACACATAGGGCGTCCCACGCCTGGATCTTCTTCAAACTTTCTGCACGCTTGATCCACTGATGATGCTATATATCATACGGACTCTTTGTCCTTAGTTTACCCAGTGGATTTTTAGTATACAAAGCTCAGAAACTAAACTCCTTGTTGAGTTACAACCAACAATCCTACCTCTTACTTTACAAGTAATACATATGGCAGGTCTCCCCTGTGACATACAGCGGTGACTCCTGTACACGGCCCATGCTTCACCTATACACTACAGGCCACTTAATTCTTACCTTTTTTATGCTTCCTCCAGATTTCTTGACCATAAGCTCATCCACCATGGACTGCAAGCAGATGCTCATCATGATGGCCTGAGGAGGAGGAACAGGCAGGGTTAGACCAGGGTGAAGACACAGATCTGAGTACCCCAGATCTCTGAGTAATCTGCCATTACAGCGAGAAGCTCACTAGTCCCAAAGGACAGAAGCCTAAAAATGCAGGCCTGAAGTAGTGGTTATTCCAGTGATGACTGTGATGATGCCCTCCATGGTGACAGCTGTGGATGTGCTGCCAGTATCTCGTGTATGGGCTGGTGGTGACAGCTGTGGATATGCTGCCAGTATCTCGTGTCCGTGGTGGTGACTGCTGTGGATGTGCTGCCAGTATCTCGTGTCCGTGCTGGTGGTGACAGCTGTGGATGTGCTGCCAGTATCTCGTGTCTGTGCTGGTGGTGACAGTTGTGGATGTGCTGCCAGCATCTCGTGTCCGTGCTGGTGGTGACAGCTGTGGATGTGCTGCCAGCATCTCGTGTCCGTGCTGGTGGTGACAGTTGTGGATGTGCTGTCAGTATCTCGTGTCCGTGCTGATGGTGACAGATGTGGATGTGCTGCCAGTATCTCGTGTCCGTGCTGGTGGTGACAGCTGTGGATGTGCTGCCAGTATCTCGTGTCCGTGCTGGTGGTAACAGCTGTGGATATGCTGCCAGTATCTCGTGTCCGTGCTGGTGGTAACAGCTGTGGATGTGCTGCCAGTATCTCGTGTCCGTGCTGATGGTGACAGCTGTGGATGTGCTGCCAGTATCTCGTGTCCGTGCTGGTGGTAACAGCTGTGGATGTGCTGCCAGTATCTCGTGTCCGTGCGGATGGTGACAGATGTGGATGTGCTGCCAGTATCTCGTGTCCGTGCTGGTGGTAACAGCTGTGGATGTGCTGCCAGTATCTCGTGTCCGTGCTGATGGTGACAGCTGTGGATGTGCTGCCAGTATCTCGTGTCCGTGCTGATGGTGACAGCTGTGGATGTGCTGCCAGTATCTCGTGTCCGTGCTGGTGGTGACAGCTGTGGATATGCTG
>NW_027361918.1:0-75000 GCF_039654945.1 Dendrobates tinctorius | reverse complement strand
TATGGGATGGAGGATATGTATGATGGGTATATGGGCACGGGACTATGGGATGGAGGATGTGTATGATGTGTATATGGGCACTCGACTATGGGATGGAGGATGTGTATGATGGGTATATGGGCACATGACTATGGGATGGAGGATATGTATGATGGGTATATGGGCACGGGACTATGGGATGGAGGGATATGTATGATGGGTATATGGGCATGTGACTATGGGATGGAGGATATGTATGATGGGTATATGGGCACAGGACTATGGGATGGAGGATATGTATGATGGGTATATGGGCATAGGACTATGGGATGGAGGATGTGTATGATGGGTATATGAGCACAGGACTATGGTATGGAGGATATGTGTGATGGGTATATGGGCACAGGACTATGGTATGGAGGATATGTATGATGGGTATATGGGCTCGGGCCTATGGGATGGAGGATATGTTTGATGGGTATATGGGCACGGGACTATGGTATGGAGGATATGTATGATGGGTATATGGGCACTGGACTATGGGATGGAGGATATGTATGATGGGTATATGGGCCTGGGACTATGGGATGGAGGATATGTATGATGGGTATATGGGCATGGGACTATGGGATGGAGGATATGTTTGATGGGTATATGGGCACGGGACTATGGGATGGAGGATATGTATGATGGGTATATGGGCACTGGACTATGGGATGGAGGATATGTATGATGGGTATATGGGCCTGGGACTATGGGATGGAGGGATATGTATGATGGGTATATGGGCATGTGACTATGGGATGGAGGATATGTATGATGGGTATATGGGCACAGGACTATGGGATGGAGGATATGTATGATAGGTATATGGGCATAGGACTATGGGATGGAGGATGTGTATGATGGGTATATGAGCACAGGACTATGGTATGGAGGATATGTGTGATGGGTATATGGGCACAGGACTATGGTATGGAGGATATGTATGATGGGTATATGGGCTCGGGCCTATGGGATGGAGGATATGTTTGATGGGTATATGGGCACGGGACTATGGTATGGAGGATATGTATGATGGGTATATGGGCACTGGACTATGGGATGGAGGATATGTATGATGGGTATATGGGCCTGGGACTATGGGATGGAGGATATGTATGATGGGTATATGGGCATGGGACTATGGGATGGAGGATGTATGATGGTTATATGGGCATGGGGCTATGGGATGGAGGATATGTATGATGGGTATATGGGCATGGGACTATGGGATGGAGGATATGTATGATGGGTATATGGGCATGGGACTATGGGATGGAGGATGTATGATGGTTATATGGGCATGGGGCTATGGGATGGAGGATGTATGATGGGTATATGGGCACGGGACTATGGGATGGAGGATAATTATAATTTGCTATAACTAACCACAGTTAGTTACTATGCCCGGGCAGCGCCGGGCTCTTCAGCTAATATCCATATATTCTTTTGTGTGCTGCCATTTTGTACTCCATTTTTCTTGTCTAAAGTACCGTACCTCTATGTTTTCTAGCGATCCTATGGCATTAACATATTGTTCATCACAAATGCCTTTTTTGGATCTACTTGCTTTGTATATTTCCTTGATTCTTATTGCATATATTTTATTGTTTCAGTGACTATGTGATAAAGGCCGTTGTCAGGCCGAAACGTCAGCTGTCGCTTCATCACCATCAATAAATAAAAAAACTTCACTTTGAGCATATTCTACGTGTGCAGTGATTCTATATTGAACTTACACTTACGGGACCACTGGCTCCTTTTCACTAGCACTGTATACGCAACACTTCAGTCGAGTGCTAACCATCTCCATTATCTATCTCTTGATGGAGAAACAGGCAGAGCTTGTCTCAGAGTGCAGTAGACAGAATTTATGTCAGAGACAGAGTTTGCATCAGAGTGCAGCACACAGGATTTGCTGCAGAGTGCAGCAGCCAGGTCTTGCACTGGTATGTGACCTTACACAACATAGACTGTAATAGGAAGGTTGCTCAGGCACCTCCCCAGTGGGAAGAAAGCAATATATACATAATGCCTCAAAACCATTGGCTGGGGAGGAAATAGTGGTGTACATACATTCCCTTTAAAAACAAACTTTTATTCAAAAATGTTAAAAAACACCTACCCAGTGGAAAAAAAAGGGTAAAATACCAATAATAATGAGAGACCAAACCTACAATATCCCTGCACTAGGCCTGACTCATTTCTGCCTTACTGTGGAGGTTGGCGCCCCCACTCAACGAGGACTGTCCCTCACTCCCCTATTAATTCCCTACTGACATAGGTGAGAAAACAAGATCTTATAGTGCGGAAATGAAAACCTAGAGGAGAAAAATATACATTACAGCGCCCATAATTATTTCTCAGCAGGTTTCTTGCACATCAATAAATTACAGATATATCATAATCAACACTTCCAAACATTTCTTGGCTGCAGTATTGAATGGGGTCATTTAAGTCCGACCATTTGGCCGCCGGCTCTGATATCCTACATCATGCCATTTGAATATCTACATTATCTTTCAAAACCTCCTGATGAACTGCGACAGTGGGGAAACACGTCGGGCTGAACTTAGCCGATGATAAGTACCTCTCTTATACTTGACCCTGACAGCATCTTATAAATACATCTCTGCTCTGGTGTCTGGTGGGGTAGTTAGGTGTTGAAAGCCGTCTTCCATTTGTCTCCCCGACGAATGCGGATTAGATTGTAGGCGCCTCTTAAATCTAATTTGTTGAAGAAACTGGCACCTCTTAATCAGTCAAACAACTCTGGAATCAGTGGGATATAGGATATTTATTTTTCACCGTGATCTGGTTGAGACCACGATAGTCTATACAGGGTCGTAGAGATCCGTCCTTCTTCTTGACGAAGAAAAACCCGGCCCCAGCAAGTGAGGAGGATTTCTGAATGAACACCCTGGCCAAATTCTCCTGAATGTATTCCTACATAGCTTGAGTTTCAGTTGGGGACAGAGGGTAAATTCGGCCTCTAAGGGGTGTAGACCCAGGAATCAAGTCGATAGGGCAGTCATACTGCCTGTGGGGCGGCAAAGTCTCTGCCTCTTTCTTGTCAAATACGTCGCCGAAGGACCAATAGAGGCAAACCGGGCAGCGATGGTGGACTAGACGTGGCTTTAGCTGGGCGTACAGGAGCCAGATATCTACTGTCACGGTCCCTGCCGTGGCTTTTTACCAGCGCGGTCCCATGTCCGAGCGCGCTCCAACTCCTCTACTGCGCGTCTCCCGGGGCGCTCCTGCTTCTCGCCGTGTCCCCGGCGCCGGCCCTGCGCGCCTGCGCACTACGTTGCTTCTGACATGCTGGCCTCCAGGAACTGTGACGCGGTGGCTCCGCCCTCAACATGGTGGCACCCACCGACTATTTCTGCTCGGCATCAGGCCAGGTAAGGCGCCTGACTATCACATGCTGTGACGTTGCCTTCCCTGTCAGCGCTCGCTTTGTCTCAGGCCCTGTCCTCCATCTTTTGTCCCTGTTTGCGCTTCCACTGGTAGCTCCTTCTCTGCACCTTCTGCTTTGCTCTGAGTCCGTCCTAGCTCCTGTGTCTCTCCCTGTCCTGCCTCTCCCGTCTACCTGCCTGTGCCTCCTATTCCCCGTGCACACCTGTTGTCCGCCTCAGCCTGCCATTCGTTGTCTTACCTGTACCTTGCTCTCTCTCTTGCAGCCTCCAGTCTCCGCCATCCTCTGTGCCCCGGTTCTGTGCCCTGCCCTTGCTCTGTGGTCCCCATGTTCTTCTGTGCCCTAGCAGCTCGGATTCCTCTGTGCCTGCTTTCCGGTGTTTTGCCCCAGTCGCCCCTTTGTCGTGATTCCATCCTCCGTGGGCCTGCCCCTAACACTCCCTGTATAGGGGGTGGCTACACCTGGTCCGCTCGCCCTCGGGGCTCTGGGGCCGTGACCCAGAGGGTCCACTCCCGGGTTGTCGTCACATCTCCACTCCGAAACAGCATACCATAACATCTCCCATGACAGAAATGTCCCCAACAGAGCTCTTCTCCAGTCCTCCAGTTCAAGACAGGTTCGTGCTGACGCAGCTATGGTAAGCCCAAGAAAAAGGTATGAGGCATGTTGGAGAGGACATAGAAGACCTTTTTTTTCGCAATACAGACCTCAAGCGGCTCATTAGCCAAACGAACCATTTCCCGAAGAGTTCTCCCATCGACAGATGTTATTGCCAGGGGGTCCTTGAGTGGATGAACTGGGATTTGTAACCGATCCACTACAGCCTGAAGGATGAAGTTTCCGGCTGCCTTAGAATCCACATATGCTGACTCAACAAACTGGGATTCACCGGTTGTCACAGCCACAGTAAGAATAATCAGGAGTTGAGAGACGTCCATTCTGTTTAGAGAGACCTCTCCTACTGCCCCAAGATGCCGGAGCTTCCACGGTCCTTGAGAAAATGGAGCCAGGCGCTGCGGTTTCCTTTCATGTGCCACTTCACTAGCATGCTCACGAAGGTCTATACGGATGGCGAGAGTGATCAGGTTGTCAAGGGTGGTTGGTAAGTCTCAACCAGCTAGCTCATCCTTAATATTTCCGGAAAACTGTTCCCAGAATGTTGCCACCAAAGCTTCGTTATTCCATCCGAGTTTGGACGCCAGGGTGCGAAAGCGTACCACATATTGCCCCACAGTAGAAATGGACTGCTGTTAACGGAAAAGAGCTGAATATACCAAGCTGGTTCGCCTGGGCTCATCGAACACTTTGCGAAAAGCTTCCAAGAATGCTGGCAAATTGGAGATGACAGGATCCTCTCTCTCCCATAATGGATTCAGCCACACCAGGGCCTCGCCTCTATGGTGCAACATTAGAAAGGCCACCTTTGCTCGGTCCAGCGGGAAGCAGTGTGGAAGAAGTTCAAAATGTATCTGGCACTGGTTGATGAACCCGTGACAGAGCTTCAGATTGCCATGAAAACATGGTGGAGCTGCGAGTCGGGGGCCAGGAGACACGGTGGTTTCAAAATGGTGGAACTCTGGAGGGATGTTTAGGGCCTCCAACTTAGTGGTTAAGGACTGCAACTGTGTGGACAACTCTTGGTACATGATCCGTATGGGCAGATCGTGGAACCACTGTGCCACGGACTGCGGAGAGCCTGGAGGGGCATGACTAATCGATCACCTGATTATTCACTAGAGCCTCTGATGGTGAGGTTAGATTTGGCTCCCGATGAACACCAGGTGCCACTCCAGGTCAAGCCAACGGTCATGCAGCAGCTGGACCCGAAGGACAGACTTGATGGAGCAACAGGCAGAGCTTGTCTCAGAGTGCAGTAGACAGAGTTTGTGTCAGCGACAGAGATTGCGTCAAAGTGCAGCTAGCAGGAATTGGTACTGATGGAACGGAATGAAGAGCCCTTGGTACTGATGGAATGGGCAGAGGAGCCCCTGGTGCTGGTGGAATGGGCTGATGATCCCCTGGTACTGGTGTAATGGGCTGAGGAGCCCTTGGTGCTGGTGGAATGGGTTGACGAGCCCCTGGTGCTGGTGGAACGGGCTGATGAGCCCCTGGCGCTGGTGGAACGGGCTGAAGAGCCCCTGGTCCTGGTGGAACGGGATGAAGAGCCCCTGGTGCTGATGGAATGGGCAGATGAGCCCCTGGTGCTGATGGAATAGGTTGAAGAGCCCCTGGTACTGATGGAATGGGCAGAGGAGCCCCTGGTGCTGGTGGAACGGGCTGAGGATCCCCTGGTACTGGTGTAATGGGCTTTGAAGCTCTTGGTGCTGGTGGAACGGGTTGACGAGCCCCTGGTGCTGGTGGAACGGGCTGATGAGCCCCTGGCGCT
This sequence comes from Dendrobates tinctorius, assembly GCF_039654945.1. Lineage (NCBI taxonomy): Eukaryota > Metazoa > Chordata > Amphibia > Anura > Dendrobatidae > Dendrobates > Dendrobates tinctorius. The sequence continues at coordinate 69,175 of NW_027361918.1, read as the reverse complement.
GGTGGAACGGGATGAAGAGCCCCTGGTGCTGGTGGAATGGGATGAAGAGCCCCTGGTGCTGATGGAATGGGCAGAGGAGCCACTGGTGCTGGTGGAACAGAATGAAGAGCTTCTGGTACTGGTGTAATGGGCTGAGGTGCCCCTGGTGCTGGTGGAATGGGTTGAGTAGCCCCTGGTGCTGGTGGAACGGGCTGATGAGCCCCTGGCACTGGTGGAACAGGCTGAAGAGCCCCTGGTGTGGGTGGAACGGGTTGAAGAGCCCCTGGTGCTGATGGAATGGGTTGAAGAGCCCCTAGTGCTGGTGGAACGGGCTGAAGAGCCCGTAGTGCTGGTGGAATGGGTTGAAGAGCCCATGGTATTGGTAGAATGGGCTGAGGAGGTCCTGCTGCTGGTAGAACGGACTGAGGGGCCCCTGGTGCTGATGGAATGGGCTGAAGAGCCCCTGCTGCTGGTGTAATGGGCTGAAGAGCCCCTGGTGCTGGTGGAATGGGCTGCAGAGCCCCTTGTGCTGGTGGAACGGGTTGAAGAGCCCTTGGTGCTGGTGGAACGGGCTGATGAGCCCCTGGCGCTGGTGGAACGGGATGAAGAGCCCCTGGTGCTGGTGGAACGGGATGAAGAGCCCCTGGTGCTGATGGAATGGGCAGACGAGCCCTGGGTGCTGGTGGAATGGGCAGAGGAGCCCCTGGTGCTGGTGGAACGGAATGAAGAGCTTCTGGTGCTGGTGGAATGGGCTGAGGATCCCCTGCTACTGGTGTAATTGGCTGAGGTGCCCCTGGTGCTGGTGGAACGGGTTGAGGAGCCCCTGGTGCTGGTGGAACGGGCTGATGAGCCCCTGGCACTGGTGGAACAGGCTGAAGAGCCCCTGGTGTGGGTGGAACGGGTTGAAGAGCCCCTGGTGCTGATGGAACGGGTTGAAGAGCCCCTTGTGCTGGTGGAATGGGCTGAGGAGCCCGTAGTGCTGGTGGAATGGGCTGAGGAGGTCCTGCTGCTGGTAGAACGGACTGAGGGGCCCCTGGTGCTGATGGAATGGGCTGAAGAGCCCCTGCTGCTGGTGGAATGGGCTGAAGAGCCCCTGGTGCTGGTGGAACGGGTTGAAGAGCCCTTGGTGCTGGTGGAACGGGCTGATGAGCCCCTGGCGCTGGTGGAATGGGATGAAGAGCCCCTGGTGCTGGTGGAACGGGATGAAGAGCCCCTGGTGCTGATGGAAAGGGCAGACGAGCCCTGGGTGCTGGTGGAATGGGCAGAGGAGCCCCTGGTGCTGGTGGAATGGAATGAAGAGCTTCTGGTGCTGGTGGAACGGGCTGAGGATCCCCTGGTACTGGTGTAATGGGCTGAGGTGCCCCTGGTGCTGGTGGAACGGGTTGAGGAGCCCCTGGTGCTGGTGGAACGGGCTGATGAGCCCCTGGCACTGGTGGAACAGACTGAAGATCCTGTAAGGACTTGGCCTGCATATCCGTTTCTCTGAAATCCTTGCCTTATGTCTGTCGCTCAGTTTCTGCTTTGCCCTTAGTTTAGTTCATTTTTGCCCTCATCCAAGATGGAGTCACGAGCCTCAACGGGGGCCATCTTATTTCCTGTGTTGATCTCTCTTGTTCCTGTCTGCTCTCTATATAAGAAGGCTCTGTATGATTACTCATTGCTTGAGTATACTTGTTCTTGGACTTGTTATCAAGCTGGAAGGACTGATACCTAGCTCGTCTCTTCGTTACCTTGGGATACCCCGCCTGCCTGTGAATCTTGGTCTCATTGTAAAGACTTGTTTCTTCAGGATCAGCTCTGCACCCACCTCCACTTCAAGGACTGTTTCCTGCTAGCAGGCCTGGCCTGCTCTCCAGGTCTCTGGATCTGGCAACTTGGACTTCATACATCTCCACGGTCTGTACGTTTGCTCACTGCGTTATTATCTTCATCTGCTTTTACCCTGCTGTGTCTTATCTGTAAACCTGCTTGATTCTGATAAATACTACAGAACTGAAAACCTATGAGCTCAGGCCTCTTTTCTGATCCACGTCACTGACCTCCATTACACAGAGTATATAAAGTTATAACAGAATACTCAAGCCATCAAATATGGAGATCTCTGGGTCAGATTCTATGGAGGTACGAATGAAGAAACTTTCCTCATTTGTTTCTGGACTTCATGGGGAGCTGCAGGCTATTAAAAACAAGCTGGGGACCTTAGAATCGCAAACCAATCATAATGCGAATGTGGCTGATACGTCTATTCAGGCCTTAGCGTCTCGACTTTCAAATGTAGAGACTGCAGCTGTGGTTGCTGCCCCGGCTCCAATTCCAGCTCCGGGTCCGGGTTTTCCTAAACTCCCACCATTCAGGTTTGGTGGTGAAAGAGAGAAATTTCAGGGATTTTTGAATCAATGTCAGCTGTATTTCTCTGCACATGCGGCCCAGTTTTTAACTGATCGAGATAAAGTATTGACTATGATTATGTTGCTAAAAAACAAAGCGTTAGCCTGGGCTAATCCATTAATTGAGACTAATGATGTATGCCTGAATTCTTTGAATGACTTTTCTGCCGCAATGTCTCAAATGTTTGATGACCCCAACCGAAGTTTAACAGCAGAAACCGCATTACTGACACTTCGTCAAGGGAAGCGTCCGGTGGTGGAATATGCAATGGAGTTCCGGAGGTGGGTGCTGGATACGACATGGTGCGATTCTTCAAAGTATGCAGTGTTCAGGAGAGGTTTGTCTGCTTCAATTAAGGACGAACTGGCTCGAGGAGAATCGCCTACTAATCTAGCTGACTTTATACATCATTGTATTCGGATTGACATTCGTCTCACTGAACGTCGACAGGAAAAATGGGCTGAGGCTAATCGTAATAACCTCATGTCTTTCCCTTCCTCCACCAGGGAGGCGTTGAGCAAGACTTTATCCCAGACAGAGTCTGAACCTATGCAGGTCGACGCAGTACGGAGAAAAGTCATTGATACACGTAAGGAACATCGTTTCAAGGAGAACTTGTGTTTCTATTGCGGAAAGTCGGGTCATTATATATCGGAGTGCCCTGGGAAAAATCGCAAGTCCGCAGCTGCAGTGACCGAACTTGACTTTTCAGATATTTCTTCAGTAGGTTCTCATTCACACAGTCAGGAAATAACGGCTGCAAATTTTGATTTCCCTGATGATTCATCGGAGGCCTCATCACCTGTGGATATCGCCTTACTTTCTGCAAGTTCTACCACAGCCAGGAGAGATTCGCTCTGTTGCATTTCTATCAAGATCTGGGTACATTCCCACTGGATCACGTGCTCCGCCATGATAGACTCTGGAGCTTGCAGCAATCTCATGGACACTTCCTTTGCTGAGAAACAATTTTCCTATTATTTTAGGTCTGCCTTGGTTACGGCTGCGTAATCCTACGATCAATTGGACAACAAAGGAGTTAAAATTTCCAAATGAATCAGCAGCTTCCAGAGAGCTGGCTCCAGTGAAAACAGCAGCCGCGGTCGACTCGACACTACCGGTAGAGTATCGGGATTTTAGTGATGTGTGTGACAAGAAAAATGCGGATAAATTACCGCCACATCGGCCATATGACTGCCCCGTGGAATTATTGCCTGGTGCCGCAATTCCATTCGGGAGTATTTATCCACTGTCTGGTCCGGAATTAAAAGCTCTTAAAGAGTATATTGACGAAAATTTAGCTAAAGGGTTTATACGACCATCTTCCTCCCCAGCGGGTGCCCCAATCTTCTTTGTCAAAAAGAAAGATGGTTCACTTCGTCCATGCATTGACTACCGGGAGCTCAACAAAATCACAATCAGGAACTCTTACCCACTTCCACTAATTCCCGAGTTACTTGAGAGAGTTCGACACACCAATATCTTCACTAAATTAGATCTTCGTGGAGCATACAATTTAGTACGGATTCGTCCTGGCGACGAGTGGAAAACGGCATTTCGATCACGTTATGGACATTTTGAGTACCTAGTTATGTCTTTTGGCCTCCGTAATGCACCAGTTTCGTTCCAGCACTTGGCAAATGATGTTTTCAGAGACATACTTGATATTTTTGTTGTGATTTACTTGGATGACATTTTAATTTTTTCCAGCAATACCGAGGATCATCAGCGACACGTGAAAATGGTTTTGGATCGTCTACGGCAAAATCATTAAACTGGAGAAATGTGAGTTTCACAAAACAGAAATTCAAATTTTGGGATATGTTATTTCTCCCCAGGGTCTCAGCATGGATGTAAGCAAGACGCAAGCCATTCAGGAGTGGCCAACTCCCAAATCAGTGAAGGAGGTACAGCGATTCATCGGATTCGCTAATTTCTACAGACGATTCATTAAAAATTTTTCAGCAATCGTTGCACCCATCACTCATTTAACCCGGAAGAAGACACCATTTGTCTGGTCACCTCAAGCTCAAACAGCATTTTCCACATTAAAGTCTAAATTTACGACAGCTCCCGTTCTCATACATCCTGACCCAGAAAAGGCCTTCATAGTGGAAGTGGACGCCTCGGACTGTGCGGTAGGGGCCATACTCTCGCAAAGGACAGGTGAGAAAGATCTCTTGCATCCGTGTGCCTTTCTCTCTCAAAAGTTATCACCTGCCGAAAGGAATTACGACGTTGGCAACAAAGAACTGTTAGCCATTATAACCGCATTTAAAGAATGGAGACATCTGTTACAAGGAGCATCCCAACAGATTGTTATACTCACGGATCACCGGAATCTTGAATTTATGAGGTCGGCAAGATGTCTAAAACCCAGACAGGCTCGGTGGAATCTTTTCCTTAACCAGTTTGATTTTGTCATCTCCTATAGGCCGGGCTCTCGCAATGGAAAGGCTGATGCACTGTCCAGGATTCATTTAGATGAAGCAACTCCGGCTTCGCCTCCAAGGACCATTCTATCTGAGAAGAACTTTGTAAGTGTCCTACATAAGCAAGATCTTTTAACAGAGATTAAGGAGGCTTATGCTGCAGATTCGCTTTTGGGGCTACCCCCCACCCAGGTAAATCTAACTTTCAAGAATGGACTTTGGTTTCAAGGACAGCGTTTGTATGTTCCAGAAACAGTAAAACTGAGTGTCTTAAAACTAATGCATGACTCAAAGTTTGCCGGCCATAGGGGAGTTCAGAAGACTCAGGAATTTCTGTCTCGTTTTTTTTGGTGGCCAACCTTTCGGAAAGATGTGCTTCAGTATGTGTCGTCATGTGAGTCTAACGGTCAAACTGAACGGACCAATCAGACCTTGGAACAATATCTGCGTTGCTATGTGTGCCACCTACAGGACGATTGGCCGGCAGTGCCTAACCCTTTTCCCGGACGCACCTCTGCTCCTCCTGACCCAGTTCTCGTTGACGGGCAAGAGGAATTCATCGTGGAAAGGATCTTGGATTCACGGGTTCATAGGAGACGTCTCCAATACTTGGTAAAATGGCAAGGCTATTCGGCTGAAGAGAATTCCTGGGAACCAGTGGAGAACGTCCATGCTCCTCACTTAATCAGACTGTTCCACAGCAGATATCCCAATAAGCCGGACTTAAGATCGTCCAGAGGACATCTTTTAAGGGGAGAGTAATGTAAGGACTTGGCCTGCATATCCGTTTCTCTGAAATCCTTGCCTTATGTCTGTCGCTCAGTTTCTGCTTTGCCCTTAGTTTAGTTCATTTTTGCCCTCATCCAAGATGGAGTCACGAGCCTCAACGGGGGCCATCTTATTTCCTGTGTTGATCTCTCTTGTTCCTGTCTGCTCTGTATATAAGGAGGCTCTGTATGATTACTCATTGCTTGAGTATACTTGTTCTTGGACTTGTTATCAAGCTGGAAGGACTGATACCTAGCTCGTCTCTTCGTTACCTTGGGATACCCCGCCTGCCTGTGAATCTTGGTCTCATTGTAAAGGCTTGTTTCTTCGGATCAGCTCTGCACCCACCTCCACTTCAAGGACTGTTTCCTGCTAGCAGGCCTGGCCTGCTCTCCAGGTCTCTGGATCTGGCAACTTGGACTTCATAAGTCTCCACGGTCTGTACGTTTGCTCACTGCGTTATTATCTTCATCTGCTTTTACCCTGCTGTGTCTTATCTGTAAACCTGCTTGATTCTGATAAATACTACAGAACTGAAAACCTATGAGCTCAGGCCTCTTTTCTGATCCACGTCACTGACCTCCATTACACAGAGTATATAAAGTTATAACAGAGCCCCTGGTGTGGGTGGAATGGGTAGAAGAGCCCCTGGTGCTGATGGAACGGGTTGAAGAGCCCCTAGTGCTGGTGGAACGGACTGAGGAGCCCATAGTGCTGGTGGAATGGGATGAAGAGCCCCTGGTGCTGATGGAAAGGGCAGACGAGCCCTGGGTGCTGGTGGAATGGGCAGAGGAGCCCCTGGTGCTGGTGGAATGGAATAAAGAGCTTCTGGTGCTGGTGGAACAGGCTGAGGATCCCCTGGTACTGGTGTAATGGGCTGAGGTGCCCCTGGTGCTGGTGGAACGGGTTGAGGAGCCCCTGGTGCTGGTGGAACGGGCTGATGAGCCCCTGGCACTGGTGGAACAGACTGAAGAGCCCCTGGTGTGGGTGGAATGGGTTGAAGAGCCCCTGGTGCTGATGGAATGGGTTGAAGAGCCCCTAGTGCTGGTGGAATGGGCTGAGGAGCCCGTAGTGCTGGTGGAATGGGTTGAAGAGCCCCTGGTATTGGCAGAATGGGCTGAGGAGGTCCTGCTGCTGGTAGAACGGACTGAGGGGCCCCTGGTGCTGATGGAATGGGCTAAAGAGCCCCTGCTGCTGGTGGAATGGGCTAAAGAGCCCCTGGTGCTGGTGGAACGGGCTGCAGAGCCCCTTGTGCTGGTGGAACGGGTTGAAGAGCCCTTGGTGCTGGTGGAACGGGCTGAAGAGCCCTTGGTGCTGGTGGAGCGGGCTGAAGAGCCCCTGGTGCAGGTGGAACGGGCTGCAGAGCCCCTCGTGCTGGCGGAACGGGCTGAAGAGCCCTTGGTGCTGATGGAACGGGCTGAAGAGCCCTTGGTGCTGGTGGAGCGGGCTGAAGAGCCCCTGGTGCTGGTGGAGCTGGCTGAAGAGCCCCTGTTGCTGGTGGAACAGGCTGAAAAGCCCTAGGTTGTGTTGGAATGGACTGAAGAGCCTCTGGTGCTGGTGGAACAGGCTGAGGAACCCCGGTGCTGGTAGAGCGGACTGAGCAGCCCCTGGTGCTGGTGGAATGGGTTGAGGAGTATCTGGTACTGGAGAATCAAAATTCACTGCACACTGCTGAGTTCATGGGGGAAAAAAGCTTCTTTTATTCAAGTCCATTAAGAAAATCAATATTCAAGGGAGAGAAACAAGTGGTGATATGAAAAAGCGACTAGAGCTAAAGTAGACATTTCCACCCGTCCTGTGTCTTAGTCATTGAGTTGCTGTATCGAGTAGGTAACAGAGGAAGAGGGAAGGATTTCAATGTAAAATCCACATGGGGAATGCTTCAAGTGAGCTGTAGAAATGCTGCTGACCTGCTGGTGTGATAACTCTGAACAGCGAAGCTTCCGTGTCTTGTCGCGATGCTCCCGTGTCTTGTCGCGGTGCTCCCGTGTCTTGCTGCGGTGCTCCCGCATCTTGCTGCAGTGCTCCGGTGTCTTGCTGCTGTGCTCCCGTGTCTTGTTGCGGTGCTCCCGTGTCTTGTCGCGGTGTTCCCGTGCCTTGCTGCAGTGCTCCCGCGCCTTGCTGCATTGCTCCTGTTTTTTGTGGTGCTCCCGCGACTTGCTGCGGTGCTCCCGTGTCTTGTTGCGGTGCTCCCGTGTTTTTTGTGGTGCTCCCACGACTTGCTGCGGTGCTCCCGTGTCTTGTCATGGTGCTCTTGCGTGTTGCTGCAGTGCTCCCGTGTCTTTCTGCGGTGCTCCCATGTCTTGTTGCGGTGCTCCCGTGCCTTGCTGCAGTGCTCCTGTGTTTTTTTTGTTGTGCTGCTCCCGTGTCTTGTTGTGGTGCTCCCGTACCTTGCTGCAGTGCTCCCGCACCTTGCTGCAGTGCTCCTGTTTTTTTGTTGTGCTCCCGAGCCTTGCTGCGGTGCTCCCGTGTCTTGTTGCGGTGCTTCCGTGTTTTTTTTGTTGTGCTCCCGCACCTTGTTGCGGTGCTCCCGTACCTTGTTGCGATGCTCCCGTGTTTTTTTTGTGGTGCTCCCGTGTCTTGTTGCGGTGCGCCCGTGTCTTGTCGCGGTGCTCCTGTGTCTTGTTGCGGTGCTCCCGAGTCTTGCTGTAGTGCTCCTGTGTTTTTTGTTGTGCTCCCGCTCCTTGTTGCAGTGCTCCCGTGTCTTGTTGCGGTGCTCCTGTGTTTTTTGTTGTGCTCCCGCGCCTTGCTGCGGTGCTCTCATTTTTTTGTGGTGCTCCCGTGTCTTGTCGTGGTGCTCCCATGTCTTATTGCGGTGCTCCCATGTCTTGTTGCGGTGCTCCCGTGTCTTGTCGTGGTGCTCCTGGGTCTTGTCACGGTGCTCCCGCGTCTTGCTGCGGTGTTTTTTTTGTTGTGCTCCTATGTCTTGTTGCGGTGCTCCCATGTTTTTTTGTGCTGCTCCTGGGTCTTGTCACGGTGCTCCCGCGTCTTGCTGCGTTGCTGCCGTGTTTTTTTGTTGTGCTCCTATGTCTTGTTGCGATGCGCCCATTTTTTTTTTGGTGCTCCCGTGTCTTGTCACGGAGCTCCCGCGTCTTGTTGCGGTGCTCCCGTGTCTTGTCGCTGTGCTTCTGTGTCTCGTTGCGGTGCTCCTGCGCCTTGCACCCTTGTCTTGTTGCGGTGCTCCGGTGTCTTGTTGTGGTGTTCCCATGCCTCGTTGCGGTGCTCCTGCGCCTCATTGCGGTGCTCCTGTGCCTTGTTGCGGTGCTCTCGCGCCTCGTTGCGGTGCTCCCGCGTCTTGTTGCGGTGCTCTTGCGCCTCATTGCGGTGCTCCCACGCCTCGTTGTGGTGCTCCCACGCCCTGTTGCGGTGCTCCTGCACCTTGTTGCGGTGCTCCTGCGCCTTGTTGCCGTGCTCCCGTGCCTTGTTGCCGTGCTCCCGCGCTTTGTTGTGGTGCTCCCGTGTCTTGCTGTGGTGCTCTGCGCCTTGTTGCGGTGCTTCCACGTCCTGTTGCGGTGCTCCTGCGTCTTGCAGCAGTGCTCCTGATGATACAAAAGCACAGAATAGGTTAAGCTCACCCCTTTAGTCACTGACAGTGCAGCATTCCGAGCAAGGACACGTCTCCGCCAGGACATCTTGAATTGCTTCACAAAAGAGAAAAAGTCCAGCTCCAGGAATAAAATAAAAATTATTCTTTATTGATTCCAATAAAATGATGGTATGGCTGCTATAATTATCATCGTGGCTTTACCCTGGCATGGGATAACCGCACAGAGAATTGCCCAGGAGGTTCTGAACGCGTTTCTAGTGCTGTGCACTCTAAGGCTGTGTGCACACGCTGCGGATTCTGCAGTGCTCCCATGTCTTGTTGCGGTGCTCCCGTGCCTTGCTGCAGTGCTCCTGTGTTTTTTTTGTTGTGCTGCTCCCGTGTCTTGTTGTGGTGCTCCCGTACCTTGCTGCAGTGCTCCCGCACCTTGCTGCAGTGCTCCTGTTTTTTTGTTGTGCTCCCGAGCCTTGCTGCGGTGCTCCCGTGTCTTGTTGCGGTGCTTCCGTGTTTTTTTTGTTGTGCTCCCGCACCTTGTTGCGGTGCTCCCGTACCTTGTTGCGATGCTCCCGTGTTTTTTTTGTGGTGCTCCCGTGTCTTGTTGCGGTGCGCCCGTGTCTTGTCGCGGTGCTCCTGTGTCTTGTTGCGGTGCTCCCGAGTCTTGCTGTAGTGCTCCTGTGTTTTTTGTTGTGCTCCCGCTCCTTGTTGCAGTGCTCCCGTGTCTTGTCGCGGTGCTCCTGTGTTTTTTGTTGTGCTCCCGCGCCTTGCTGCGGTGCTCTCATTTTTTTGTGGTGCTCCCGTGTCTTGTCGTGGTGCTCCCATGTCTTATTGCGGTGCTCCCATGTCTTGTTGCGGTGCTCCCGTGTCTTGTCGTGGTGCTCCTGGGTCTTGTCACGGTGCTCCCGCGTCTTGCGTTGCTGCCGTGTTTTTTTGTTGTGCTCCTATGTCTTGTTGCGGTGCTCCCATGTTTTTTTGTGCTGCTCCTGGGTCTTGTCACGGTGCTCCCGCGTCTTGCTGCGTTGCTGCCGTGTTTTTTTGTTGTGCTCCTATGTCTTGTTGCGATGCGCCCATTTTTTTTTGGTGCTCCCGTGTCTTGTCACGGAGCTCCCGCGTCTTGTTGCGGTGCTCCCGTGTCTTGTCGCTGTGCTTCTGTGTCTCGTTGCGGTGCTCCTGCGCCTTGCACCCTTGTCTTGTTGCAGTGCTCCGGTGTCTTGTTGTGGTGTTCCCATGCCTTGTTGCGGTGCTCCTGCGCCTCATTGCGGTGCTCCTGTGCCTTGTTGCGGTGCTCTCGCGCCTCGTTGCGGTGCTCCCACGTCTTGTTGCGGTGCTCTTGCGCCTCGTTGCGGTGCTCCCACGCCTCGTTGTGGTGCTCCCACGCCCTGTTGCGGTGCTCCTGCACCTTGTTGCGGTGCTCCTGCGCCTTGTTGCCGTGCTCCCGCGCCTTGTTGCGGTGCTCCTGTGCCTTGTTGTGGTACTCCCGTGTCTTGCTGTGGTGCTCTGCGCCTTGTTGTGGTGCTTCCACGTCCTGTTGCGGTGCTCCTGCGTCTTGCAGCAGTGCTCCTGATGATACAAAAGCACAGAATAGGTTAAGCTCACCCCTTTAGTCACTGACAGTGCAGCATTCCGAGCAAGGACACGTCTCCGCCAGGACATCTTGAATTGCTTCACAAAAGAGAAAAAGTCCAGCTCCAGGAATAAAATAAAAATTATTCTTTATTGATTCCAATAAAATGATGGTATGGCTGCTATAATTATCATCGTGGCTTTACCCTGGCATGGGATAACCGCACAGAGAATTGCCCAGGAGGTTCTGAACGCGTTTCTAGTGCTGTGCACTCTAAGGCTGTGTGCACACGCTGCGGATTCTGCTGTGGATCCGCAGCAGTTTTTCCTGCGGTGTACAGTACCATAATATCCTATGGGAAATGGAAACTGCTGTGCAGACGCTGCGGATTTTTCCGTGCGGATTTGCTGCGGTTTCTAAACTGCAGAAAGAATTGACATGTCAATTCTTTCTGCGGATTCCGCAGTGGTTTTCTATCTCCTCCATTGTGGAGATGGTGAAACCGCAGGGCCAAACCGCAGGATAATCCGCAGGTTTTTTGACCAGCGAATTTATCTTCAGATTTTGCAAAATCCGTGCGGATGAATCCGCAACAGATTCCGCAGTGTGTGCACACCCTTAATCTCAGAATGACCTCGAGGACCTGGCTGAGCAGCAGATCAAGACAATACACAGGGGCACACAATTAATTATTTAGAACATGCAAAGAAAGGAAAAAAAACGCACAGAAAATAACAGATATGTGAGAAAATCAAAATAATACAATATATATGGCATGAAAATAAATAATGCCATAATTTCAAAAAAACAGATAAGAAAACAATGATGTACATCCGATCAATAATAAAGCCTGAACTCTTAAATTCACACCCATAGGTGCTCGAGTATCAAGAAGGTAGATCCGCCATGCTTCTCTGTCCCGGTCTCCACCTCGAATCCTTCTTTGGATTTGCTCTATAGCACAGACTTCCATAGATGAAAGCTCCCTGTTATGAATGGACACAGAATGCTTTGACACATTGGATATATTGCGAGTTGTGGGCTGCACAATACGACCTCGGTGCTCCCGAACCCCGTCCTTCACTCTGCGGATGGTAGAACCCTCAGATTTCAGATTACAGTGCGTACACGCCACAATACAGACAACGGAATATGAATCACAGTTTAGGAATGTTTTGATTTTATATTCTTTGTTGTTGGAAGAATTAAGAGAAGGCCGGGTGTTAGATGAGAAGGGGCACGTTTTGCAGGGAGACTGAGCGCACTGATGATAGCCCGTTACTGATCACCAATCTGTGTTTTTAGGGTTTGGGAGCCGGAGAGTTTCCCCGGGTCCGGGCTCTTCTGGAGACAATCCTAACACCATTTGTTAATAAATTGTCCATGATATCATCATTGCGAAGTAAATGTCATTTCTTATTTATTATTTTACTGATTTGCTTGAAATATGGAGTGTGGGTAAGAACCAGTGTCGGACGAGCGTTCTGTTCGTTTCCATCTTGGGAGGTGAAATTGGACTTGATTAGCGTTTCCCTCGTTTTATTTTTCCCAATATTAGCAGCTCTGCTTATCGTCCAGCGTGGATCGCAGCGTTTATTCCGGCGGTTCCTTATAGAGCCGAGTTCACTATTCCGAGAAACCTCCTCACTGCAATTCCTTTTTGCTCTGGTTAGTTCGCCCACAGGGATTGCTCTCCCCTCTGTCCCAGTCTGTCATTGTAAATTTGCTTACTGTTAACGATGGAGAAAAAAGGATTTAGTTCAGCTCACCCCTCATTGCTGCTGCAGCAAGGACTCGTCTCCACTTGGACATCTTGGAATACTTCATAGAAAAAGGAGAGTCCAGCTCAAGGAGTAAAATCCAGGATTCTCTTTCAGTACAATACAAGCATGGCTGCTATAGTCATCATTGCGGTTTTCACCCTGACATGGGATAGCGGCACAGAGAGTGCCCGGGAGGTTCTGTCCGCGTTATGAGCGGTATACGCTCTTAGACTCAGAATAACCCCAAAGAGCTAACAGCAGAATATCAAGAAGGTGCAGATAAGTAATCATATAAAATAGACACAGAGAGAAAAAAAAACAACAGGAATGTGTCCAAAAAGGACAAAAGCACAAATATAAGTGAAATATACATAACATTAAATTAATATATTACAACATCAATAAAACAACAAAATCTTGATATGAATGTGATTAATAATAAAGCATAAACTCTTTCCTCAAATTCATAGCCATCGGTGTTCGTGTATCAAGAAGGTAAATCCTCAATGCCTCTCTGTCTCTTACAGGAAAGATATATATCTTTGTACCGTGTTAGCCAGTAGACAGAAAAATATTCAGGATTGAGAGTCCTCAGTGGTTGATACCTTTTAATGGCTAACTGAAAAGATGGCAATACATTGCAGCTTTCGGGACTACTCAGGTCTCTTCATCAGGCAAAGACTAAAACAACATCTGAAGAATCACATATTTATACACAACACAGCACAGAAATAATGCAATAGATGAGACAAGTGATGTGAAGCAGAATTATCATTATGGGAGAGAGAGAAACATAAATATTGCTCCAGTTCATAGATAAGGAGTCCGGATGTTTTATTGTCCTCTGATTGGGGTCTCCTAATGTGTTGTGATGCCCCCCACAAGGTCTTAGGAGCAAATTCCTTAATTGATGTAAATCATAAATCCATGCGACACATTGGATATATTGCGGGTTGTAGGCTGAACAATGTCATACAGGTGCTCCCGAATCCTGTCCTTTAATCTACGAATGGTCGAACCCACAGATTCTAAGTTACAATGTCTACATTCCACAATATAAACAACAAAGTTTGAATTACAGTTCAAAAAATTTTTTTATTTTATATTCTTTGTTGTTTGAGGAATCAAAGAAGGACAGGGTTTTGAATGACAAGGTGCACGTTTTACAGGGAGACTGACCACATCTGTGGCAGCCCATTACCGATAACCAGTTTGTATTAGTACTGTATAAACTAGGAGATAAAAAATTCCCCAAAGTTGAGGCCTCCTAGAGACCATCCTGACCCCGTTTTTTAGTAGCTTGTCCATAACATCGCCATTACGGAGTGAATGTAAACTGTGATGAATTATTTTCCTGATTTCTCTGAAGTGTGGGCTGTAGGTGGGAGCCGGTGTGGGGCGGTCACGCTGTCGGGTTCTATTTCTACTATCACGTTTCGGATTGAGTAATGTCTCCCTTGTTTTGTTACTTACGGTGTTAGCTGCTCTGTTTATAGTCCCATATTCGGATAGCCACGTTTATTTAAACGACTTTTTATAAAAATAAATTCCCTGTCAAAAGACGACGTTTCACTGCAATCTCTCTTCGCTCTAATTAATTCCCCCATGGAATCGCCTTCATTGTGTGAGCGGGGCGGAAGGAATGCGCATGCACGATGGCATTGCCAGCGACCTCTTTGTGATAGGTGGAGGAGGAAATGCACCAATTAAACGAAGATCTAGGGGGGCGTGGCCTGGCAGGCAATGTGAAAGGACGCAGGGTCTGTTTCTCCCTCTGGTGCCTGGAGTAATCCGCAGCCTGACACCACTGATATCCTCGGCCGGACGATCAGATAAGGGGGAGACTACCTGCAGCTGCATTCTGAAGCCCTGGTGAGGAGCCATGACCCACTGGAGACAGAAAGATGCAGGAAGGGGAGATGTACTCGGCTCACAAGATGGAGCTGAGGCCAGGAAGGAGGTGGAGAGAGCCAACACTGAAAGTCAGAGACGTATGGAGGCTGCAGCTAAGCTGAAGAAGTTTGCTAGAACTGAGGAGGATTCCCTGCGATCTGGAGGTAAACAAGGGGAGGAGGAGGAGAATGATTCAGAGGATTCCCTGGGAGAGGAAGAGGAGCAGCCGCAAAATGGAGGAGCTGTGGTGGGGGCAGGTGAGACCCAGAAGGCCGGGGAGGATCATGAGAATCCCACACTGAAGGACATATTTGCCGCGGTCTCCTTCCTTAAGAATGCCTTAACCACGCTGACACAGCAGGTTCTGGGAATTCAACCTGAAGTGGCTGGTTTAAAAAAAGATATGAAAAAAGCCGATACCAGAACAGAAGAGGTAGAAAAGAGAGTGGGGCAAGCAGAGGACCACATCACCAAACTCCAGAAAGCAGAAAAAAGATTCGCTCAGCAAATCTCTGAAATAGTGGGCAAAAATGATGATCTAGAGAATCGCTCTAGACGTAATAATATAAGGATTGTTGGCCTCCCGGGAAAATCCGAAGGGAGAAACCCCACAGAATTTATGGAAGAGTGGCTCAGGGAGAAATTTGGCACAGATACTCTGACCAGGTTTTTTGCTGTGGAGCGTGCACACAGAGTCCCATGCAGCCACAACCACCGGGTAGGGGACCACACACTATGCTTGCTAAGCTTCTCCATTATAGGGATAGAGACATAATTCTAAGGAGGGCGAGAGAGATGGGGATCCTGCCATGAATGGTGAAAAAGTAGCTGTCTACCCAGACTTTTCTATTGCAGTCCAAAAACAGCGTATGCAATTTGGAGGAGTGAAGAAGCGTCTTAGAGAGCTGGGAGTGCAGTGCTCCATGATTTTCCCGGCTAAACTAAGGGTGGTGGCGCTTGATAATGTGCAATTTTTCATTGATCCGATAGAAGGTAACCAATGGATTGACATTAATGCGCATAAATTCCGGGGGAAGACATGAGCTGGAATTGATTGATTAGTCAAGAGGACTATGCCTGAGATGGTCGGCTGAGGACATATTACATCTTTCAGTGTCTCGCAAGAAATTCTTAACCGTTTTTTCCTGTCGAAGAACTGATTTTTGGTAGGCTTCGGCCTTGTTCCTGGTTTTCCTGTTTTTTTTGCCATCGGTTCTTTGGCCCTTTTATTATACGCCTCTTGATCTCCTGAATATGATCTTCTTTAGATCCACTGGCATATGGTTGAGATTGAGGCTTTGGCGGGGCGAGAGGATTGAGATTTGGTGGTTGCCCAATGTTGGGCACAGCGGGGGTGTCTATTGTTATAATTTCCAAAATTTGAATTGTGTATATGTTTTATTATATTATTGACGATGTTTTACAATGGGATCTTATATCCTGCACAACAGGACTGGGGGGGAGCTGGGAAGATAGTTGCTCTACGTTTTCCAATTAGATGAATGTAGAAGCATGGTGGTGGGGGAGGCGGGCCAGGGACCAGATTACCCAGCTCTCTTTGAGAGTATATGCACTAGGAAGGGGGAGAAGAGGAGGGGGGGGATGGGTGAATCGGAGGACGGGGGGATGGGTGAAGGGGAGGATGAGGGATGGGTTCAGACAGCAAGGGGGAAAACTACACCGATTAATAATTCCACTTATCAACACTATGAAGGGGGGGAAATTAAGGTTCTAAGTTGGAATGTTAGGGGTTTATCTGACAAAACTAAGAGGGCAGCTATATTCAAATATATACAAGACCAGGGCCCCTCGGTGGTATGCCTCCTGGAGACTCATCTTTTACCGGACACAATGAGACTCTTGAGTAGGCGATGGATACAGAGGGCCCATCACTCAACTTTTTCTAGCTACGCAAGGGGGGTATCTGTGCTAATTCATACTTCAATACGAGGAAATAGAGGTGCATATTGACCCGGATGGACAGTGTGTAGGCATCAAATGTAAATTATTTGGCCACCTTATGTGTGTTGCCGCTATTTATATTCCACCCCCCTACTCGAGTACTAAGCTGAGGGAGACTTGGGAATCCTCAGGAAGAGGGGGAGTATTGCCTCTTTTGGTAGTGGGTGACTATAATAATGTAATAGACTCTTATTGGGACAGGAATAGGAGGCCGTTGGGAGTGTTGAGTGACACTATAACCCCATTTGGCAATTTAGTTCGGGAAATGGGTTTGATGGACATTTGGAGGGTAAGAAATGACGGGAAACAGTGCTTCTCCTGCTATTCAGCTTCTTATAATACCCTATCTCGCATTGACATGGCATTAGCTAATGAGTTGATGAATGCAGTGGTGGGGGACGTGCAATACTTACAAAGAGTGATCTCGGACCACAGTCCCATCCTTGTGTCCATTAAACGGGAGCGTTTGAGAGGGGGGATAAGGGGAGAGTGGAAGCTACATCCGGCCTGGATACAACATATAAATATGCAGGGCATCATGCGGGAGACTGGGGAATTCTTTGTCCATAATGATGATAGTGCTCACCCTCTGGTGGTATGGGACGCCATGAAGGCATATCTCCGGGGAATTCTATACAGGGATATATGTAGGAGAAAGACACAAACTAAGTGAGATGAGGTGGATAGTCTGGAAGCCCTAACTAGGGCGGAAATAGAAGTGGCACAGCACGCTACACCCGACACTCAACTGACACTTAGGCAGGCACATGAAAGGGTCAATAGGTTACTACTAGATAAAGCAACTAAGAAGCAGGCTTTTCAGAAGACTAGATTCTACGAAGAAGGGGAAAAAGTTGGTCATCTATTGTTGATTATAGCTGCAGCCCAGAGAGGCAGCTCATTTATACATAGTATGGATACTGCAAAGGGGACAAGGGTTACTGAGACGCCCGACATTCTGGAGGTCTTCGCAGGTTTTTACCAGAACCTCTACTCATCGAGTAGAATGGGAGGGGAAGGGGGGGCGGAGGCATTTCTAGGAGCAGGACTGCTTCCGACACTATCTATGGAAGATAGGGATAAGTTGGAGTCTCCTATCACAGTAGAGGAGTTGGAGATGGCTCTGCATGGCATGACTACTGAGAGGGCCCTGGGAGCAGACGGTCTTCCTGCGGAAATATACAAACACCTAGAAGAAATTCTGCTACCCAAGCTATTAGTAGTGTTTGAGGAGGCTATGAAAGAAGGGATTTTGCCTGCGTCTATGCGGGAGTCGGTGATAGTGGTGATTCCTAAGGACGGTAAGAATCCAGGAATTCCGGACTCATACAGGCCAATATCCTTGCTGACAGCTGATGTGAAAATACTGGCTAAAGTGCTGGCGAACCGACTAACTGGTGTTATAGATACATTGATCCATATGGATCAATCGGGGTTTATGCCCAACAGATCAACAGCAGCCAATATACGGGGACTATATCTCAATCTGCAGTTGCCAGTCGATAACCCAGGTGGGAGGGTGATAGCCTCACTTGATGCCCATAAAGCCTTTGACTCTGTAGAATGGTCATACCTGTGGAGAGTGCTGCATAATATGGGCTTTGGTCCTCAATTTACAGCGTGGATTCAGCTATTGTATACTCAACCCACAGCTAGAGTCAAGATTAATGGGGTAATGTCTGCGGGAACACAGCTGCATAGAGGAACGAGGCAAGGCTGTCCACTGTCGCCGCTCCTGTTCGCTATTGCGATAGAGCCATTGGCGGCTGCTATTCGATGCAACAAGGCAATAAAGGGGTTTCAATATGGCGATTTGGAGGAAAAGGTGGCCCTGTATGCGGAGGACCTTTTGTTATTCCTAGGGGACCCCTCAGCTTCATTGGATCATGCTGTACAGACCATTGAGGGGTTCGGTGAGATCTCAGGACTGACCATAAATTGGTCTAAATCAAGCCTATATAAAGTGGACAAGGAGGTGGTATGGACTCAGGAAGACATAGGGGCCAATAAACTACAATGTGTGGAAATGTTTAAATATTTGGGGGTACAGGTTTCCCTACTGGTGACTGAGTACCTTAATACTAATCTAGTATCCCTACTGGCAATTCTAAGAACTAAGGTGGACACTTGGAACAAATTACACTTGTCGGTGGTGGGAAGGATTAATCTACTTAAAATGGTTTTAATGCCCAAGCTTTTATATATATTACACAACTCCCCAATCTGGATACCGCAGAAAAGGTTCGGAGTGATGAATTCACTGTTTAGGGCCTTGGTATGGGGTAAGAAACAACCTAGAATAAGGCTTGAAACCTTGCAAAGACCAAAGGATGAGGGGGGACTGGCACTACCAAATCCAGAACTGTATTTTTTAGCTGCCCAAAGTCAACATCTCAGAGGGTGGTCTAGTCAAGAGAAGGCAGGCGTCGTCAGAGGAGTGCTGGAATACGTACTAAATAGAAGCCCATTGATACTTGGCCTAGAGGATGGGAAGATGGGTGTAACGGGAGACAGGTGTCCCACTCTGCGACTCTTACAAGACCTGTGGAACAGACTAAAGAGGGTGAGAGGGGTGACCGGGGTGACTAGATTCACAGTTATATGGGATAATAGTGACCTCCCAGAGATTCGGAAACTTGGGAGACTGGAAACGTAGGGGGCTGACATTAATGTCTCAAATTATGGGTAACGGGGAGCTGAGACCGTTTGTGCAATTACAGAGTGCGTTTCAGTTGCCGGATTCTGAATGGCACCACTACTGTCAGGTATGGCATGCCATTACGGCTCAAAAACTTTCCAGAAACCTGCAGATACAATCTGACATAGTGTTGGGCTATACATGTGGTGGTGCTGGACTTACGAATGGGTAATTTCTAACACCGACAAAGATATATTGCATACACATTTAATGGGGTTCCCACTTAAAGCAAGATCCAAATGGGAGGGAGAGATTGGGGTGATGACTGACGAGGTATGGGACAGCGTCCTAGAATATGTCCCCACACTCACTGAGTGAAGCAGTGAGGTTGTCCCATCTTTATGTGATCCATCGTGTGTACCGTACCCCCCTTCTGATGTTTAAAATGGGGCTGAGGGACAACTCTGACGGTCCAAGATGTGGGGGGTCTGATGCCGGAATCCTTCATATGATGTGGACTTGTCCCAGGCTATCTGCGTTCTGGTTTAATGTCATTGACAGAATAGGAGGGGCTTACGGAAGTATTATACCCAAAAACCCACTGGTCTGCATACTGGGATATGTGGAGGAAATTGGAATAGTTAATAGTGCAAAGCTTGCTATAGCCAGACTACTATATGTAGCAAGGAAGCTGATTGCGAGGAACTGGATCAGGAAAGAACCACCTTCTGGGAGAGAGTTTGTGAAACAGGTGTCTTGTATCATCCGGCTGGAGGAGAGGATATATGCTACAAGAGGCAATTCTAAGACCTATGAGAGGCTGTGGAATCCCTGGTTACATTACGGTACAGTGAACTGACGGGAATGTGCTGTATTTTACAATGCTGGTGTTGTGGATAAACCATTAATACCCGGACATAGGAACATTTCTGTTTTGTATGGTTTGTTTGACAATATGGGTAAAGAGGATGACTAATGGTAAATTACGGTGTAAGAGAAATCTTATGGAGAAGAGTTATATATGCTGTCTCATGGGAGGGGGGGGACAGGGATGTTCAATTTGTAAATCTATTGTTTGTGGAAGATTCACTGTATATTCTGTATTTTGAATTCTTATTAATAAAAATCTATTTGATAAAAAAAAACGAAGATCTAAAAATCAAATTGTAGATCTATCAAAACTATGTGTGAATTTCAAATTAAACTGATTAACATTAATGTAATCAATAAAAAGAGGAATGAGGCAGACGTCACCCTTCCATACGATGAGCAGGTCGTCGATGTATCTTAAATACCATTCAGTGTTTTCCAAGAAAGGATTATTGACGTCAAAGATGAACAGCTCCTCCGACCATGCCATCACCAAGACCGAAGGGGAAGACTCGGCCCCCATCGACACACCACTGCTCTGCAGATAGCATTTCTCATTGAATAAGAAGTAATTGTGGGACCGCAGCAATGCAGCTCTGCAGTCCCATACAATACGCGCTATATGTGCACAGATAACGTACTGCTGACATTGCAATGTTATGGGGAATACACGTGTATAGGGAACCTACGTCCCATGTTAGCCATGTCCAATTAGTGTGCCAAGAAACATTGTGAAAAATACCTAAGACGTCTTTTGTATCCTTTACAAACTCCGGCACACGATGCACTAAAGGCTGGAGAACCGAGTCCAACCACTGAGCCAAACGTGCATTCATTGAACCCATGCCTGCCACTATTGGGCGCATGGGAGGGGGAAATACATCTCATGGGTTCTAGGTAGTGGAATGACAGGAATGTCAATCAAAAGATATTCTGACTGTTTTTTAGTAAAAAAAAAACCCTGTTTAACCCCATCATCAATGATTGATTCTCCTTGTAAAGCAGTGTAAACGGCGTCCTTAGCGATCATCTCGCTCACTGCTGTAAGACAATCACAACCGAGCCCCCTTTATCAGACATGTTAATTATATCAGGGTTAGATTTCACATTCTTCAAAGCTTTTCTCTCAGCAGATGTAAGATGAGATCCAGGTAACTCATTGTCAGAATTGTTTGATAGCTTTTTAATATCGTTCTCAACACATTCCTGACATTTCTCCATCTCATTAGTTCCAGCCTGTACTGGATAGAACTGTGGTTTTTTAACCTAAAAGGAAAATAAGAGGTTAATGAATGAAAAGACATGCTAGGAGTCTCCACATCAGACTCGGCAGACAAGTTTGCTCCAAAAAATTCTTTCTCAAAAATTGGTTGTCCAAAGCAATCACATACGCATCCTGAGAGTCACTGTCCGAAAAAAAGGGTCTCGAGAGTGAGATCTCTCATAAATGTATTAATATCTTTCAATGTTGAAAAAACATCCAGATTGAAATTATTCAGAGCTCTGGATAACAATTTGACTTCAGATGGAGACAGAGAAAAAGATGAAAGGTTGACAACCTCTAGTGATTGATGTTTTGGGAACTCCTCGATCGATTCTTTAGAAAGGCTGGAGTGTCCATTGTGTTTCCTGCCCCCCCTGTCTGTTTTTTGGAGCGGCATTATTAATGTAATCAATTTAATTTGAAATCCACACACAGTTTTGATAGGTCGACAACTTGTTTTTTAGATCTTCGTTTAATTGGTGCATTTCCTCCTCCACCTATCGCAAAGAGGTCGCTGGCAATGCCATCGTGCATGCGCATTCCTTCCGCCCCGCTCACACAATGAAGGCGATTCCATGGGGGAATTAATTAGAGCGAAGAGAGATTGCAGTGAAACGTCGTCTTTTGACAGGGAATTTATTTCTATAAAAAGTCGTTTAAATAAACGTGGCTATCCGAATATGGGACTATAAACAGAGCAGCTAACACCGTAAGTAACAAAACAAGGGAGACATTACTGAATCCGAAACGTGATAGTAGAAATAGAACCCGACAGCGTGACCGCCCCACACCGGCTCCCACCTACAGCCCACACTTCAGAGAAATCAGGAAAATAATTCATCACAGTTTACATTCACTCCGTAATGGCGATGTTATGGACAAGCTACTAAAAAACGGGGTCAGGATGGTCTCTAGGAGGCCTCAACTTTGGGGAATTTGTTATCTCCTAGTTTATACCGTACTAACAAAAATACAAACTGGTTATCGGTAATGGGCTGCCACAGGTCAGTCTCCTGTACAGCACCATGAAATCAATGGCGCTATATAATAATAATAATAATATTGTGGAATGTAGACATTGTAACCGAGAATCTGTGGGTTCGACCATTCGTGGATGAAAGGACAGGATTCGGGACATTGCTCCGCCCACAACATATCCCATGTGTCGCGGCATTCTGTGTCTGTTCACAATGGGGATCTTTCTTTCATTAAAATTTCTGCTATAGAACAAATTAAAAAAAGAACCAGAGGTGGAAACAGAGAGAAATGGCTGAGAGACAGAGAGGCATTGTGGATCTACCTTCTTGATACACGGACACCGATGGCTATGAATTTGAGGAGTTTATGCTTCATTATTAATCATCTTCAGATCAAGATTTTGTTGTTTTATTGCTGTAGTAATATATTTAGTGTCAGGTATACTTCTCTTATATTTGTGCTTTTGTCCTTTTTGGACACATTCCTGTTGTTTGTTTTCTCTCTGTGTCTATTTTTAATGATTACTTATCTGCACCTTCTTGATATTCTGTGGTGTTAGCTCTTTGGGGTTATTCTGAGTCTAAGAGCGTATACCGCTCGAAACGCGGACAGAACCTCCCGGGCACTCTCTGTGCCGCCATCCCACGTCAGGGTGAAAACCGCGATGATGACTACAGCAGCCATGCTTGTATTGTACTGAAAGAGAATCCTGGACTTTACTCCTTGAGCTGGACTCTCCTTTTTCCATGAAGGACTGGTGGCGATATCTATAACTTTGTATGTAACAGCACCATGGGATGGCGCTATAGAAATAAATGATAATAGTAGTGATGGTGCGGGCTGGATGGCGCTGCGGGCAGGATTGTATTGCCTGCAGCTTCTTTGCCATAAGTGGAGGAAAAAATACTTTCCGACTTGGAGTCATCCGATATGTCGGTGGATCCGCCTCGTGAATTCATAGTGACAATCGCACTAAAGTCTCAATCAAGTTATTATAAGAAATCTCGCAGATTTAATGCCGGTCCAAAAAACGGACAAGGAGGGGGGGCAGGAAACACCACAGATACGCCAGCCTTCTAAAAAATCCACCGAGGAGTCCTCACAAAGCGAGAGTCACTAGAGGTGGCTCCTCTATCGTCACGGTCCCTCTGAAGTGACCTCTGTGCCGACTCATTTCACTCGGGACATTAAGAGACATTAATAAATTCATACGAGACCTCACCACAAAGAGACATTAATAAATTCATACGAGACCTCACCAGAGACATTAATAAATTCATACGAGACCTCACCATAAAGAGACATTAATAAATTCATACGAGACCTCACCATAAAGAGACATTAATAAATTCATACGAGACCTCACCATAAAGAGACATTTGGATAATCAATGTTTGGGGAGGGGTCTCTCCCTGATGTCTGATGTGGAGACCCCTGACGCATCTTCTGATCCATTAACCTCTTATTTTCCTTTCGTAGTTGTGTCCGGTACCCGCTAGGACTAATGACATGGAGACATTCCAGGAGTGTGCGGAGAAAGAGATTACAGAACTATTACGTTTCTCTAATGACGATTTACCTGAATTTAACCCTACATTTGCTGAAGGAGAAGCCGTGAACAATGTGAAATCCCACCCTGAGATGATAATCACGAGGTCAGACAGAGGGGTCAGCAGTGACTCCGCGCCCGTGTGATCACCTCCCAGCGGTGAACGATCCCTACAGACACGGTCCCTACAGACACGGTCCCTACAGACACGGTCCCTACAGACACGATCCCTACAGACACGGTCCCTACAGACACGGTCCCTACAGACACGGTCCCTGCTGCTTTACACGGTCCCTACAGACACGGTCCCTACAGACACGGTCCCTACAGACACGGTCCCTGCTGCTTTACACGGTCCCTACAGACACGGTCCCTACAGACACGGTCCCTACAGACACGGTCCCTACGGACACGGTCCCTACGGACACGGTCCCTACGGACACGGTCCCTACGGACACGGTCCCTACAGACACGGTCCCTACAGACACGATCCCTACAGACACAGTCCCTACAGACACGATCCCTACAGACACGGTCCCTACAGACACGGTCCCTACAGACACGGTCCCTACAGACACGGTCCCTGCTGCTTTACACGGTGATCCCACCGTCCCCTCTTCAGCAGGTGTAAATTGGTTATTGATGAAGGCGTTAAACCAGGCTTTCTTATGAGACAGCAGGCTGAGGACCCTTGGACTGACGAACCTGTTGTCCCAATTCTACATGCTCTACCGAAAAGACAGAAAACGTTTTTTGTGCCCAGTAGTGGCGTCGGTTCATGACTTGAGCCTTTGGGCCGCCGGCGAGATTCTGCTCTTCAGCCCTCGGTACATCGTCTCCCAGGGCTTGTGAAGGACACTAAAGAGGTTTTGGGTATTTTTCATCATGTCACCTGGGAGTCAGGCTGGACTCGGCTGACCTGTGATGTTGTGTCCTTCTATCATTCCTCACAGTCCTGCAGTCTCAGCCGTACGCGCTCATCTGGGCAGAGTCCTCATTGTGGTGGATTATTGGTTATCTCACAATTATTTTCTGTTTAATGAAAAATTTTACTTGCAAAACAGCGGAGTGTGGATGGGGGCGAAATCCCCCCTCTGTCGCTGATTTGGTCGCGGTGGGAAGGACTATTTATTTTTGATGTGAACACTATAGAATGGTATATGAGATATATAGACCATCTGTTAATAATATGGAGGAGGGATGGGAATCTCATTCCCTTCTTCATTGATTACATCAACATCAGTTTAATTTCAGTTTTACACATTTTTTTGATAAAACCACAAAT
The DNA here is from genome assembly GCF_039654945.1 of Dendrobates tinctorius. Taxonomy (NCBI): domain Eukaryota; kingdom Metazoa; phylum Chordata; class Amphibia; order Anura; family Dendrobatidae; genus Dendrobates; species Dendrobates tinctorius. Next base: position 44,301 of record NW_027361918.1, on the reverse strand, counting down.
TGCTTTCTAGATCTTCGTTTAATTGCAAAAACCACAACAAAGTATTTTTTCCTCCACTTATGGCAAAGAAACTGCAGGCAACACAATCCTGCAGGCAGCACAATCCTGCAGGCAGCACAATCCTGCAGGCAGCACAATCCTGCAGGCAGCACAATCCTGCAGGCAACACAATCCTGCAGGCAACACAATATTGCAGGCAGCACAATCCTGCAGACAACACAATCCTGCAGGCAACACAATCCTGCAGGCAACACAATCCTGCAGGCAACACAATCCTGCAGGCAGCACAATCCTGCAGGCAGCACAATCCTGCAGACAACACAATCCTGCAGGCAGCACAATCCTGCAGACAACACAATCCTGCAGGCAACACAATCCTGCAGACAACACAATCCTGCAGACAACACAATCCTGCAGGCAGCACAATCCTGCAGGCAACACAATCCTGCAGGCAGCACAATCCTGCAGGCAACACAATCCTGCAAACACAATCCTGCAGGCAACACAATCCTGCAGGCAACACAATCCTGCAGGCAGCACAATCCTGCAGACAACACAATCCTGCAGGCAACACAATCCTGCAGGCAACACAATCCTGCAGGCAGCACAATCCTGCAGGCAGCACAATCCTGCAGACAACACAATCCTGCAGGCAACACAATCCTGCAGGCAACACAATCCTGCAGGCAGCACAATCCTGCAGGCAGCACAATCCTGCAGGCAGCACAATCCTGCAGGCAGCACAATCCTGCAGGCAGCACAATCCTGCAGACAACACAATCCTGCAGGCAGCACAATCCTGCAGGCAGCACAATCCTGCAGACAACACAATCCTGCAGGCAGCACAATCCTGCAGGCAGCACAATCCTGCAGGCAACACAATCCTGCAGGCAACACAATCCTGCAGGCAACACAATCCTGCAGGCAGCACAATCCTGCAGACAACACAATCCTGCAGGCAACACAATCCTGCAGGCAGCACAATCCTGCAGGCAACACAATCCTGCAGGCAACACAATCCTGCAGGCAACACAATCCTGCAGGCAACACAATCCTGCAGGCAATACAATATTGCAGACAACACAATATTGCAGGCAGCACAATCCTGCAGACAACACAATCCTGCAGGCAACACAATCCTGCAGGCAACACAATCCTGCAGGCAGCACAATCCTGCAGGCAGCACAATCCTGCAGACAACACAATCCTGCAGGCAGCACAATCCTGCAGACAACACAATCCTGCAGGCAACACAATCCTGCAGACAACACAATCCTGCAGGCAACACAATCCTGCAGGCAACACAATCCTGCAGGCAGCACAATCCTGCAGGCAGCACAATCCTGCAGACAACACAATCCTGCAGGCAACACAATCCTGCAGGCAACACAATCCTGCAGGCAACACAATCCTGCAGGCAACACAATATTGCAGACAACACAATCCTGCAGGCAGCACAATCCTGCAGACAACACAATCCTGCAGGCAACACAATCCTGCAGGCAACACAATCCTGCAGGCAGCACAATATTGCAGACAACACAATATTGCAGACAACACAATCCTGCAGGCAGCACAATCCTGCAGACAACACAATCCTGCAGGCAACACAATCCTGCAGGCAACACAATCCTGCAGACAACACAATCCTGCAGACAACACAATCCTGCAGGCAGCACAATCCTGCAGGCAACACAATCCTGCAGGCAGCACAATCCTGCAGGCAGCACAATCCTGCAGGCAGCACAATCCTGCAAACACAATCCTGCAGGCAACACAATCCTGCAGGCAGCACAATCCTGCAGGCAACACAATCCTGCAGGCAGCACAATCCTGCAGGCAGCACAATCCTGCAGGCAGCACAATCCTGCAGACAACACAATCCTGCAGGCAACACAATCCTGCAGGCAACACAATCCTGCAGGCAGCACAATCCTGCAGGCAGCACAATCCTGCAGGCAGCACAATCCTGCAAACACAATCCTGCAGGCAGCACAATCCTGCAGACAACACAATCCTGCAGGCAGCACAATCCTGCAGGCAACACAATCCTGCAGGCAACACAATCCTGCAGGCAACACAATCCTGCAGGCAACACAATCCTGCAGGCAGCACAATCCTGCAGACAACACAATCCTGCAGGCAACACAATCCTGCAGGCAGCACAATCCTGCAGGCAGCACAATCCTGCAGACAACACAATCCTGCAGACAACACAATCCTGCAGGCAACACAATCCTGCAGGCAACACAATCCTGCAGGCAACACAATCCTGCAGGCAGCACAATCCTGCAGGCAACACAATCCTGCAGGCAGCAAAATCCTGCAAACACAATCCTGCAGGCAGCACAATCCTGCAGACAACACAATCCTGCAGGCAGCACAATCCTGCAGGCAACACAATCCTGCAGGCAACACAATCCTGCAGGCAACACAATCCTGCAGGCAACACAATCCTGCAGGCAACACAATCCTGCAGGCAACACAATCCTGCAGGCAGCACAATCCTGCAGACAACACAATCCTGCAGGCAACACAATCCTGCAGGCAGCACAATCCTGCAGGCAGCACAATCCTGCAGACAACACAATCCTGCAGACAACACAATCCTGCAGGCAACACAATCCTGCAGGCAACACAATCCTGCAGGCAACACAATCCTGCAGGCAGCACAATCCTGCAGGCAACACAATCCTGCAGGCAGCAAAATCCTGCAGGCAGCACAATCCTGCAGACAACACAATCCTGCAGGCAACACAATCCTGCAGGCAGCACAATCCTGCAGGCAACACAATCCTGCAGGCAACACAATCCTGCAGACAACACAATCCTGCAGACAACACAATCCTGCAGACAACACAATCCTGCAGGCAACACAATCCTGCAGGCAGCACAATCCTGCAGACAACACAATCCTGCAGACAACACAATCCTGCAGGCAGCACAATCCTGCAGACAACACAATCCTGCAGGCAACACAATCCTGCAGGCAACACAATCCTGCAGGCAGCACAATCCTGCAGGCAGCACAATCCTGCAGACAACACAATCCTGCAGGCAGCACAATCCTGCAGACAACACAATCCTGCAGGCAACACAATCCTGCAGGCAGCACAATCCTGCAGGCAGCACAATCCTGCAGACAACACAATCCTGCAGGCAACACAATCCTGCAGGCAGCAAAATCCTGCAGGCAGCACAATCCTGCAGACAACACAATCCTGCAGGCAACACAATCCTGCAGGCAGCACAATCCTGCAGGCAACACAATCCTGCAGACAACACAATCCTGCAGACAACACAATCCTGCAGACAACACAATCCTGCAGACAACACAATCCTGCAGGCAACACAATCCTGCAGGCAGCACAATCCTGCAGACAACACAATCCTGCAGACAACACAATCCTGCAGGCAGCACAATCCTGCAGACAACACAATCCTGCAGGCAACACAATCCTGCAGGCAACACAATCCTGCAGGCAGCACAATCCTGCAGGCAGCACAATCCTGCAGACAACACAATCCTGCAGGCAGCACAATCCTGCAGACAACACAATCCTGCAGGCAACACAATCCTGCAGGCAGCACAATCCTGCAGGCAGCACAATCCTGCAGACAACACAATCCTGCAGGCAACACAATCCTGCAGGCAGCACAATCCTGCAGGCAACACAATCCTGCAGGCAGCACAATCCTGCAGGCAGCACAATCCTGCAGGCAGCACAATCCTGCAGACAACACAATCCTGCAGGCAACACAATCCTGCAGGCAACACAATCCTGCAGGCAGCACAATCCTGCAGGCAGCACAATCCTGCAAACACAATCCTGCAGGCAGCACAATCCTGCAGACAACACAATCCTGCAGGCAGCACAATCCTGCAGGCAACACAATCCTGCAGGCAACACAATCCTGCAGGCAACACAATCCTGCAGGCAACACAATCCTGCAGGCAGCACAATCCTGCAGACAACACAATCCTGCAGGCAACACAATCCTGCAGGCAGCACAATCCTGCAGGCAGCACAATCCTGCAGACAACACAATCCTGCAGACAACACAATCCTGCAGGCAACACAATCCTGCAGGCAACACAATCCTGCAGGCAACACAATCCTGCAGGCAGCACAATCCTGCAGGCAACACAATCCTGCAGGCAGCAAAATCCTGCAGGCAGCACAATCCTGCAGACAACACAATCCTGCAGGCAACACAATCCTGCAGGCAGCACAATCCTGCAGGCAACACAATCCTGCAGACAACACAATCCTGCAGACAACACAATCCTGCAGACAACACAATCCTGCAGACAACACAATCCTGCAGGCAACACAATCCTGCAGGCAGCACAATCCTGCAGACAACACAATCCTGCAGACAACACAATCCTGCAGGCAGCACAATCCTGCAGACAACACAATCCTGCAGGCAACACAATCCTGCAGGCAACACAATCCTGCAGGCAGCACAATCCTGCAGGCAGCACAATCCTGCAGACAACACAATCCTGCAGGCAGCACAATCCTGCAGACAACACAATCCTGCAGGCAACACAATCCTGCAGGCAGCACAATCCTGCAGGCAGCACAATCCTGCAGACAACACAATCCTGCAGGCAACACAATCCTGCAGGCAACACAATCCTGCAGGCCTGCAGCGCCATCCGGCCCGCACAATCAAAGCAACTAACCAGAGCAAAAAGGAATTGCAGTGAGGAGGTTTCTCGGAATAGTGAACTCGGCTCTATAAGGAACCGCCGGAATAAACGCTGCGATCCACGCTGGACGATAAGCAGAGCTGCTAATATTGGGAAAAATAAAACGAGGGAAACGCTAATCAAGTCCAATTTCACCTCCCAAGATGGAAACGAACAGAACGCTCGTCCGACACTGGTTCTTACCCACACTCCATATTTCAAGCAAATCAGTAAAATAATAAATAAGAAATGACATTTACTTCGCAATGATGATATCATGGACAATTTATTAACAAATGGTGTTAGGATTGTCTCCAGAAGAGCCCGGACCCGGGGAAACTCTCCGGCTCCCAAACCCTAAAAACACAGATTGGTGATCAGTAACGGGCTATCATCAGTGCGCTCAGTCTCCCTGCAAAACGTGCCCCTTCTCATCTAACACCCGGCCTTCTCTTAATTCTTCCAACAACAAAGAATATAAAATCAAAACATTCCTAAACTGTGATTCATATTCCGTTGTCTGTATTGTGGCGTGTACGCATTGTAATCTGAAATCTGAGGGTTCTACCATCCGCAGAGTGAAGGACGGGGTTCGGGAGCACCGAGGTCGTATTGTGCAGCCCACAACTCGCAATATATCCAATGTGTCAAAGCATTCTGTGTCCATTCATAACAGGGAGCTTTCATCTATGGAAGTCTGTGCTATAGAGCAAATCCAAAGAAGGATTCGAGGTGGAGACCGGGACAGAGAAGCATGGCGGATCTACCTTCTTGATACTCGAGCACCTATGGGTGTGAATTTAAGAGTTCAGGCTTTATTATTGATCGGATGAACATCATTGTTTTCTTATCTGTTTTTTTGAAATTATGGCATTATTTATTTTCAGGCCATATATATTGTATTATTTTGATTTTCTCACATATCTGTTATTTTCTGTGCGTTTTTTTTCTTTCTTTGCATGTTCTAATTAATTGTGTGCCCCTGTGTATTGTCTTGATCTGCTGCTCAGCCAGGTCCTCAAGGTCATTCTGAGATTAAGGGTGTGCACACACTGCAGAATCTGCTGCGGATTCATCCTGCGGTTCTGCCCTGCGGTTTCACCGTCTCCACAATGGAGGAATCCGCAGAAAGAAGTGACATGTCAGTTCTTTCTGCAGTTTAGAAACCGCAGCAAATCCGCACAGAAAAATCCGCACCGTCAGCACAGCGGTTTCCATTTCCCATAGAAACGCGTGCAGACCTCCGGGGCCGTCCTCTGGGCGGTGGTCCCATGCCAGGGTAAAGCCGCGATGCCCATTACACATCCCATCACTGTAGTGGCATCAGTGAGGAACACTTTGTGTTTTACTCTTGGACTTTTTCCTCTTTTGCTCCCGCCGATCCCCGTCTGTGGGGGAACACCACGGTTTGGGCGCACGGCTCAGAAGGGAAGGAGCGACGTTTCACTCTCTGGATGGAAAACGTCCTGGGGTCCTTAGCGGAGGCCATGTGGTGTCCTTAGCGGAGGCCATGTGGAGTCCTTAGCGGAGGCCATGTGGAGTCCTTAGCGGAGGCCATGTGGAGTCCTTAGCGGAGGCCATGTGGAGTCCTTAGCGGGGGCCATGTGGGGTCCTTAGCGGGGGCCATGTGGGGTCCTTAGCGGGGGCCATGTGGGGTCCTTAGCGGGGGCCATGTGGGGTCCTTAGCGGAGGCCATGTGGGGTCCTTAGCGGAGGCCATGTGGGGTCCTTAGCGGGGGCCATGTGGGGTCCTTAGCGGGGGCCATGTGGGGTCCTTAGCGGGGGCCATGTGGGGTCCTTAGCGGGGGCCATGTGGTGTCCTTAGAGGGGGCCATGTGGAGTCCTTAGCGGGGGCCATGTGGGGTCCTTAGCGGAGGCCATGTGGGGTCCTTAGCGGGGGCCATGTGGTGTCCTTAGCGGGGGCCATGTGGGGTCCTTAGCGGAGGTCATGTGGGGTCCTTAGCGGGGGCCATGTGGGGTCCTTAGCGGGGGCCATGTGGAGTCCTTAGCGGGGGCCATGTGGGGTCCTTAGCGGAGGCCATGTGGGGTCCTTAGCGGAGGCCATGTGGGGTCCTTAGCGGGGGCCATGTGGGGTCCTTAGCGGGGGCCATGTGGGGTCCTTAGCGGAGGTCATGTGGGGTCCTTAGCGGGGGCCATGTGGGGTCCTTAGCGGGGGCCATGTGGGGTCCTTAGCGGAGGCCATGTGGGGTCCTTAGCGGGGGCCATGTGGGGTCCTTAGCGGGGGCCATGTGGGGTCCTTAGCGGAGGCCATGTGGGGTCCTTAGCGGAGGCCATGTGGGGTCCTTAGCGGGGGCCATGTCGGGTCCTTAGCGGAGGCCATGTCGGGTCCTTAGCGGAGGCCATGTCGGGTCCTTAGCGGGGGCCATGTCGGGTCCTTAGCGGAGGCCATGTGGGGTCCTTAGCGGGGGCCATGTGGTGTCCTTAGCGGAGGCCATGTGGGGTCCTTAGCGGGGGCCATGTGGGGTCCTTAGCGGGGGCCATGTGGGGTCCTTAGCGGAGGCCATGTGGGGTCCTTATCGGGGGCCATGTGGGGTCCTTAGCGGAGGCCATGTGGTGTCCTTAGCGGGGGCCATGTCGAGTCCTTAGCGGGGGCCATGTGGGGTCCTTAGCGGGGGCCATGTGGGGTCCTTAGCGGAGGCCATGTGGGGTCCTTAGCGGGGGCCATGTGGGGTCCTTAGCGGAGGCCATGTGGGGTCCTTAGCGGGGGTCATGTGGGGTCCTTAGCGGAGGCCATGTGGGGTCCTTAGCGGAGGCCATGTGGGGTCCTTAGCGGAGGCCATGTGGGGTCCTTAGCGGAGGCCATGTGGGGTCCTTAGCGGAGGCCATGTGGGGTCCTTAGCGGAGGCCATGTGGGGTCCTTAGCGGGGGCTATGTCGGGTCCTTAGCGGGGGCCATGTGGGGTCCTTAGCGGAGGCCATGTGGGGTCCTTAGCGGAGGCCATGTGGGGTCCTTAGCGGGGGCCATGTGGGGTCCTTAGCGGAGGCCATGTGGGGTCCTTAGCGGAGGCCATGTGGGGTCCTTAGCGGGGGCCATGTGGGGTCCTTAGCGGAGGCCATGTGGGGTCCTTAGCGGAGGCCATGTGGGGTCCTTAGCGGAGGCCATGTGGGGTCCTTAGCGGAGGCCATGTGGGGTCCTTAGCGGGGGCTATGTCGGGTCCTTAGCGGGGGCCATGTGGGGTCCTTAGCGGAGGCCATGTGGGGTCCTTAGCGGGGGCCATGTGGGGTCCTTAGCGGGGGCCATGTGGGGTCCTTAGCGGGGCCCCGAGGTGCCTCACTGCGGAGACTGCACCGCCCAGGGGACTCCTCTAGCTGTGTGAGCGGCGCCTCGCCCCCAGCGGCTTCACACAAGTGGATAATGTACAGCCGTGAAAATAAAAAAAATCACATTTTTCTCAAATAAATGTGTTCGCTTCAAATGTTGCATTTCCATAAGAGAAGCCGAGAGACTGCTGCACACCCACCGCGGAGCAGCCGCCCAGCGACCAGTACTGAGTGACCCCTGCGGCTCCTCTGCGGGGCCTACAGGGTTAATGAGCTGTGATGGAGAGGGCGGGGCTGACATGCAGACCACCGGAAGTGCCACAGACAGCAGAGAGCGCGGGAAGACAGAGCTCCGCCCCTCCTGGTCACATGGCGGTGACGTCACAAAAGGTCCTTCAGCTCGAATTCCCTGACTCTCCTCCGCCCCTTCTGGTCGCATGGTAGTGACGTCATCACAGGTCCTTCACCTTGTGCGCCGCGGTGCTGCGTCCGGAGGCCGTGTGATCAGCTCCTGCGGCCCGCGGACGGCTCCTCTCGTTCCCGGTGTGAGATGTGGCGGCTCCAGGATCCGGTAAGAGGCCGCTGAGCAGTGATGGGCGCAGTGTCCGGAGCAGGCTGCCGCCTCCTCACAGCCCGGTGTAATGTCTCCAGCAGGAGCCAGGCAGTCTCTTCTCTTTCTCGGTTTCACCACAACCAATAATGGTCAGTGATAACAGAGGCTTCAGCGCGGAGCCTGAGGGGGGACAGTGAGGAGCAGCCACAACATGGGCAACAAGGAGCGCTAATGAAAGGGTTAAATGACTGGACCACTGATCTCACACTGCAGACATAGAACAGGGAGCCCCCCCCGGCCTGGAGCGTCACACCCCGGGGCCCCCCGGCCTGGAGCGTCACACCCCGGCCTGGAGCGTCACACCCCGGGGCCCCCCGGCCTGGAGCGTCACACCCCGGGGCCCCCCGGCCTGGAGCGTCACACCCCGGGGCCCCCCGGCCTGGAGCGTCACACCCCGGGGCCCCCCGGCCTGGAGCGTCACACCCCGGGGCCCCCCGGCCTGGAGCGTCACACCCCGGGGCCCCCCGGCCTGGAGCGTCACACCCCGGGGCCCCCCGGCCTGGAGCGTCACACCCCGGGGCCCCCCGGCCTGGAGCGTCACACCCCGGGGCCCCCCGGCCTGGAGCGTCACACCCCGGCGCCTCCAGCCTGGACCAATGGGCTCTGGGCCTCACAGGGGGCGGACAGGCGAGAGTCACCCATTGGAAGCAGTCACTGATGTTCCCATAGTGATGCCCATTTTGTGGCGGTTCTCTAGTTCCTCCAGCTGCTCCTCACTGTCCCCCCTCAGGCTCCGCTCTGCACTGTCTGTTATCACTGACGATCATTGGTTGTGGTTAAACCGAGAAAAACAGAAGAGAAGAAACTGACTCCAGCTTAGTCCAGGAGGATCTCTGTATACGGTGTGATGATCTGCCTCCTCCTCCTCCTCGCCCGGCCCCCGGTGTAATGTCTCCAGGAGGATCTCTGTATACGGTGTGATGATCTGCCTCCTCCTCCTCCTCCTCCTCCTCACTGCCCGGCCCCCGGTGTAATGTCTCCAGGAGGATCTCTATACGGTGTGATGATCTGCCTCCTCCTCCTCACTGCCCGGCCCCCGGTGTAATGTCTCCAGGAGGATCTCTGTATACGGTGTGATGATCTGCCTCCTCCTCCTCACTGCCCGGCCCCCGGTGTAATGTCTCCAGGAGGATCTCTGTATACGGTGTGATGATCTGCCGCCTCCTCCTCACAGCCCGGCCCCCGATGTAATGTCTCCAGGAGGATCTCTGTATACGGTGTGATGATCTGCCTCCTCCTCCTCACAGCCCGGCCCCCGGTGTAATGTCTCCAGGAGGATCTCTGTGTACTCTTTGGTGATTTGTGATGCTTTTTGGGTTCTTGACATTTTCCAGTGTACTGCTGTGCGCTGTTATTAATGGGCTGGGACCTTTTGTGGCTATTGGCCCCTTCCCTGAACCTGCCTTGTCCATCTTTTTTTTTTTTTTTTTTAAATCTATGCTGACTACAACTGTTGTCTGAGGCGAGCTGATCGCATGGAGACAAGGAGACAATGCTGACAGTTGGATTCCATTCTCGGATCAGCGCTTACTGCGTCTTTTCCTGGACACTGGTATGTGTCACTGTGACGGGGCGGGCACGTAGATGCTACATAGGATGGCCCCGGTACCAGAGGATTCAGGACGTGTGAGATCGACCTTAAAGGGAACGTGTAGTGACAAGTGATTACATATCTGTGGGACTGATGAAGAGCTCTGATCAGTGAGTGTGCGACCGCTGGCCCTGCACCGATCTGCAAAACTGGGACTTTTCATTCCCTATTACAGAATGGAGCTGTTGGCTGGATGCCCGATAGCTCCTCCATGGTCAATGACTCGGCCGACCCATCGGGTAAGAATGGAGCACGGACTGTGCATACGCAGTGCCGCATTCTGCCGATCAGTGCAGGTCCCCCAATCTCCAGCCTCTCACTGATTCTATGTATGTGCTGGTGATGAAGGGGCTGTCCGGGGAAAGCATTGTTACAAGATACAATTGTCATCACTAATTGAGAGATCTTAGTGTTCAGTACACCGTCTGTGTACATAGATTTGTATTACTGCAAGTTGTCGTCCTCCTCGGCTAAGAATACTCAAATTAAGAGGCGTTTTGTTATCTTTCAGTGGATAGCACTGCAGCCTTGCAGCGCTGGAGTCCTGGGTAGGAAACCCACCCCTTACAACATCTGCAAGGAGTTTGTCTGTTCTCCCCGTATTTTCGTGGGTTTCCTCCCACATTCCAAAAAGACATACAGTTAGGGAATTTAGATTGTGAGCCCCATTGGGGACAGTGATGATAATGTGTGCAAACTGTAAAGCGCTGCAGAATATGTTAGCGCTATATAAAAATAACGATTATTTATTTATCCTTATGCAAAAAAAAAAAAGCGGTCTCCAGAAGCTGCTGATGATGGAGGTGGCGGACAGTCACCAGAAGCTGCTGCTGATGATGATGATGGAGGTGGTGGGCGGTCACCAGAATCTGTTGATGATTATGGAATTGCAGTGGGCGGTCACCAGAATCTGCTGCTGCTGGTGATGGAGGTGACGGCTTGCAGTCACCAGAAGCTGATGATGGATGCGTCGAGCAGTCACTAGAAGCTGCTGCTGATGATGTAGGTGGCGGTGTACGGTCACCAGAAGCTTATAACGATGGAAGTGGCGGCGGGTGGTCACCAGAAGCTGATGATGGCTGCGGGTGGTCACCAGAATCTGTTGATGATGATGGCGGGCGGTCACCAGAATCTGCTGATGATGGCGGGCGGTCACCAGAAGCTGCTGTTGCTGATGATGGAGGTGGCGGGCGGTCACCAGAATCTGCTGATGATGGTGGGCGGTCACCAGAAGCTGCTGCTGCTGATGATGGAGGTGGTGGGCGGTCACCAGAAGCTGCTGCTGATGATGATGATGGAGGTGGTGGGCGGTCACCAGAAGCTGCTGATGATGATGATGGAGGTGGTGGGCGGTCACCAGAAGCTGCTGATGATGATGATGGAGGTGGTGGGCGGTCACCAGAAGCTGATGATGATGATGGAGGTGGTGGGCCATCACCAGATGCTGCTGCTGATGATGATGAAGGAGGTGGTGGGCGGTCACCAGAAGCTGCAGCTAATGATGGAGGTGGTGGGCGGTCACCAGAAGCTGCTGCTAATGATGGAGGTGGTGGGCGGTCACCAGAAGCTGCTGCTAATGATGGAGGTGGTGGGCGGTCACCAGAAGCTGATGATGATGGAGGTTGTAGGCGGTCACCAGAAGCTGCTGATGATGGAGGTGGTGGGCGGTCACCAGAAGCTGATGATGATGATGATGGTTGTGGGCGGTCACCAGAAGCTGATGATGATGATGGAGGTTGTAGGGGGTCACCAGAAACTGATGATGATGGAGGTGGTGGGCGGTCACCAGAAGCTGCTGCTGCTGCTGATGATGGAGGTGGTGGGCGGTCACCAGAAGCTGCTGCTGCTGATGATGATGATGGAGGTGGTGGGCGGTCACCAGAAGCTGCTGATGATGATGATGGAGGTGGTGGGCGGTCACCAGAAGCTGCTGCTGCTGCTGATGATGATGATGATGATGGAGGTGGTGGGCGGTCACCAGAAGCTGATGATGATGATGATGGAGGTGGTGGGCGGTCACCAGAAGCTGCTGCTGATGATGATGATGGAGGTGGTGGGAGGTCACCAGAAGCTGCTGCTGGTGATGGGAGGTCACCAGAAGCTGCTGCTGATGATGGAGGTGGTGGGCGGTCACCAGATGCTGCTGCTGATGATGGAGGTGGTGGGCGGTCACCAGATGCTGCTGCTGCTGATGGAGGTGGTGGGCGGTCACCAGAAGCTGCTGCTGATGGAGGTGGTGGGCGGTCACCAGATGCTGCTGCTGATGGAGGTGGTGGGCGGTCACCAGATGCTGATGATGATGATGGAGGTGTTGGGCGGTCACCAGAAGCTGCTGCTGCTGATGATGATGATGATGATGATGGAGGTGGTGGGCGGTCACCAGAAGCTGCTGCTGCTGCTGATGATGATGATGATGATGATGGAGGTGGTGGGCGGTCACCAGAAGCTGCTGCTGATGATGATGATGGAGGTGGTGGGAGGTCACCAGAAGCTGCTGCTGCTGCTGGTGATGGGAGGTCACCAGAAGCTGCTGCTGATGATGGAGGTGGTGGGCGGTCACCAGATGCTGCTGCTGCTGATGGAGGTGGTGGGCAGTCACCAGAAGCTGCTGATGATGATGGAGGTGGTGGGCGGTCACCAGAAGCTGCTGCTGATGATGGAGGTGGTGGGCGGTCACCAGAAGCTGCTGCTGATGATGATGGAGGTGGTGGGCGGTCACCAGATGCTGCTGATGATGATGATGGAGGTGGTGGGCGGTCACCAGATGCTGCTGCTGATGATGATGGAGGTGGTGGGCGGTCACCAGAAGCTGCTGCTGATGATGGAGGTGGTGGGCGGTCACCAGAAGCTGCTGCTGCTGATGATGGAGGTGGTGGGCGGTCACCAGAAGCTGCTGCTGATGATGATGGAGGTTGTGGGCGGTCACCAGATGCTGCTGCTGCTGATGATGGAGGTGGTGGGCGGTCACCAGAAGCTGCTGCTGATGATGGAGGTGGTGGGCGGTCACCAGAAGCTGCTGCTGATGATGGAGGTGGTGGGCGGTCACCAGAAGCTGCTGCTGATGATGATGGAGGTTGTGGGCGGTCACCAGATGCTGCTGCTGCTGATGATGGAGGTGGTGGGAGGTCACCAGAAGCTGCTGCTGCTGGTGATGGGAGGTCACCAGAAGCTGCTGCTGATGATGGAGGTGGTGGGCGGTCACCAGATGCTGCTGCTGATGATGGAGGTGGTGGGCGGTCACCAGATGCTGCTGCTGCTGATGGAGGTGGTGGGCGGTCACCAGAAGCTGCTGCTGATGGAGGTGGTGGGCGGTCACCAGATGCTGCTGCTGATGGAGGTGGTGGGCGGTCACCAGATGCTGCTGCTGATGGAGGTGGTGGGCGGTCACCAGATGCTGCTGCTGCTGATGGAGGTGGTGGGCGGTCACCAGATGCTGCTGCTGATGATGGAGGTGGTGGGCGGTCACCAGAAGCTGCTGCTGATGATGGAGGTGGTGGGCGGTCACCAGAAGCTGCTGCTGATGATGGAGGTGGTGGGCGGTCACCAGAAGCTGCTGCTGATGATGATGGAGGTTGTGGGCGGTCACCAGATGCTGCTGCTGCTGATGATGGAGGTGGTGGGCGGTCACCAGAAGCTGCTGCTGATGATGATGGAGGTGGTGGGCGGTCACCAGAAGCTGCTGCTGATGATGATGGAGGTGGTGGGCGGTCACCAGATGCTGCTGATGATGATGATGGAGGTGGTGGGCGGTCACCAGATGCTGCTGATGATGATGATGGAGGTGGTGGGCGGTCACCAGATGCTGCTGATGATGATGATGGAGGTGGTGGGCGGTCACCAGAAGCTGCTGCTGATGATGGAGGTGGTGGGCGGTCACCAGAAGCTGCTGCTGCTGATGATGGAGGTGGTGGGCGGTCACCAGAAGCTGCTGCTGATGATGATGGAGGTTGTGGGCGGTCACCAGATGCTGCTGCTGCTGATGATGGAGGTGGTGGGCGGTCACCAGAAGCTGCTGCTGATGATGGAGGTGGTGGGCGGTCACCAGAAGCTGCTGCTGATGATGGAGGTGGTGGGCGGTCACCAGAAGCTGCTGCTGATGATGATGGAGGTTGTGGGCGGTCACCAGATGCTGCTGCTGCTGATGATGGAGGTGGTGGGAGGTCACCAGAAGCTGCTGCTGCTGGTGATGGGAGGTCACCAGAAGCTGCTGCTGATGATGGAGGTGGTGGGCGGTCACCAGATGCTGCTGCTGATGATGGAGGTGGTGGGCGGTCACCAGATGCTGCTGCTGCTGATGGAGGTGGTGGGCGGTCACCAGAAGCTGCTGCTGATGGAGGTGGTGGGCGGTCACCAGATGCTGCTGCTGATGGAGGTGGTGGGCGGTCACCAGATGCTGCTGCTGATGGAGGTGGTGGGCGGTCACCAGATGCTGCTGCTGATGGAGGTGGTGGGCGGTCACCAGATGCTGCTGCTGCTGATGGAGGTGGTGGGCGGTCACCAGATGCTGCTGCTGCTGATGATGGAGGTGGTGGGCGGTCACCAGAAGCTGCTGCTGATGATGGAGGTGGTGGGCGGTCACCAGAAGCTGCTGCTGATGATGGAGGTGGTGGGCGGTCACCAGAAGCTGCTGCTGATGATGATGGAGGTTGTGGGCGGTCACCAGATGCTGCTGCTGCTGATGATGGAGGTGGTGGGCGGTCACCAGAAGCTGCTGCTGATGATGGAGGTGGTGGGCGGTCACCAGAAGCTGCTGCTGATGATGGAGGTGGTGGGCGGTCACCAGAAGCTGCTGCTGATGATGATGGAGGTTGTGGGCGGTCACCAGATGCTGCTGCTGCTGATGATGGAGGTGGTGGGCGGTCACCAGAAGCTGCTGCTGATGATGGAGGTGGTGGGCGGTCACCAGAAGCTGCTGCTGCTGATGATGGAGGTGGTGGGCGGTCACCAGAAGCTGCTGCTGATGATGATGGAGGTGGTGGGCGGTCACCAGAAGCTGCTGCTGATGATGATGGAGGTGGTGGGCGGTCACCAGATGCTGCTGATGATGATGATGGAGGTGGTGGGCGGTCACCAGATGCTGCTGATGATGATGATGGAGGTGGTGGGCGGTCACCAGATGCTGCTGATGATGATGATGGAGGTGGTGGGCGGTCACCAGAAGCTGCTGCTGATGATGGAGGTGGTGGGCGGTCACCAGAAGCTGCTGCTGATGATGATGGAGGTTGTGGGCGGTCACCAGAAGCTGATGATGATGGTGGAGGTGGTGGGTGGTCACCAGAAGCTGCTGCTGATGATGGAGGTGGTGGGCGGTCACCAGAAGCTGCTGCTGATGATGGAGGTGGTGGGCGGTCACCAGAAGCTGCTGCTGATGATGGAGGTGGTGGGCGGTCACCAGAAGCTGCTGCTGATGATGGAGGTGGTGAGCGGGTCACCAGAAGCTGCTGCTGATGATGGAGGTGGTGAGCGGGTCACCAGAAGCTGCTGCTGATGATGGAGGAGGTGGGCGGTCACCAGAAGCTGCTGATGATGGAGGTGGCAGGTGGTCACAAGAAGCTAATGATGATGGAGGTGGTGGGCGGTGCTCTTTGTCCATTGATAATCTATTACCCCTCCTCTGTATGAAGCTTCTGACTCTGGGCGATTACAACATCCCCACTGCTCTTCCCCTCTCCCCATCTGCTACTCACCTTTTATCCCTAACCTCGATTGGCCTTTCGCAGCTTACTAATAATCCACGCATGAAGACGGAAACTCCCTCGACTTGGTCTTCTCTCTGCTTTGTGCAGTGGATGATTTTGCAAACTCCCCTCTCCCGCTCTCTAGCCACAACCTTCTTTCATTCTCTATCAAGAACTGCCATCCCACCCAGGTCACCCCCACTGTCCATACTTATAGAAACATACAGGCCATTAACACCCAGAAACTTAGGGACCAATGAAGACTGCAAGTTCTTCATTGGCCCCTATCTCCTCCCTCTCATGCCCTGATTCTGCATTGAAGCATTACAATGAAACACTTCAAAGTGCCCTGGATGAATTTGCACCTCCTATAAATAGAACACCACAACACAGACGGCGACAACCCTGGCACACCCTGCAAACACGTTTCCTGCAGCTGTGCGCCAGGTGCGCCGAACGTCTTTTGAGAAAATCCAACCTACACGAAGATTTCATCCATTATAAGTTTATGCTTAGAACATACAACACTGCCCTTCACCTCTCCAAACAAACCTATTTCAACACCCTCATCACCTCACTGTTCAATAACCCTAAACGTCTCTTTGACACTTTTCATTCCCTGCTCAACCCAAGAGTACAGACCCCCACCACGGAGCTCCGAGCTAACGACTGGCCAATTACTTCAAAGAAAAAATTGACCAGATTCGACAGGAAATTATCTCCCAATCACCTCATACCATGCACTGTCCTCCCTCCCCCACTGCGCCTAGCTCACTCTCTGATTTTGAACCAGTCACAGAAGAAGAAGTAAGCAGGCTCCTTGCATCTTCTCGCCCAACCACTTGCATCAGTGACCCGTTTCTGTCACATCTCCTCCAGTCCCTTTCCCCTGCTGTCACCCCTCACCTAACTAAAATATTTAACCTCTCTCTCTCTCCTGGTATCTTTTCCTCATTTAAACATGCCATCATACATCCACTACTTCGCTAACTATAAACCTGTCTTTAATCTTCCCTTCATCTCTAAACTCCTGGAACGCCTGGTCCACTCCCGTCTTATCCGCTATCTCTCTGATAACTCTCTTCTCGACCCTCTCCAATCCGGTTTCCGCTCTTTACACTCTACTGAAACTGCCCTCACTAAAGTCTCTAATGATCTACTAACAGCTAAATCTAATGGTCATTACTCCATGCTAATTCTCTTGGATCTCTCTGCAGCATTCGACACTGTGGATCATCAGCTCCTCCTCACTATGCCCCATTCCATCGGCCTCAAGGACACCATTCTCTCCTGGTTCTCCTCCTATCTCTCTGACCGCTCCTTTACTGTATCTTTTGCCGGCTCCTCCTCCTCCTCTCATCTTCCACTTACTGTTGGGGTTCCTCAAGGATCAGTCCTAGGCCCCCTCCTCTTCTCTTTGTACACTGCCCCTATTGGTCACACAATCAGTAGATTTGGTTTCCAGTACCATCTCTATGCTGATGACACCCAATTATACGCTTCTCCTGACATCACGCCTGCCTTTCTAGAAAACACCAGCAATTTTCTGTCCGCTGTGTCTAACATCATGTCCTCACTATATCTGACACTGAACCTCTCAAAGACTGAACTCCTTGTGTTTCCTCCCGCTACTAATGTACCTGTACCCGACATTGCCATTTCTGTGTGTGGTTCCACTATTACTCCCCAGCAACATGCCCGCTGTCTTGGGGTCATACTTGATTCCGAGCTTTCCTTTGCCCCCCACATTCGTTCACTGGCTCGCTTTTGTTATCTCCACCTCAAAAACATTTCTAGAATTCGACCTTTTCTTACTTTTGACTCCGCAAAAACTCTTACTGTTTCTCTTATTCATTCTCGTCTGGACTATTGTAACTCCCTTCTAATCGGTCTCCCTCTTGCCAAACTCTCCCCCCTCCAATCTGTCTTGAATGCTGCAGCCAGGATTATATTCCTCGCCAATCATTACACCGATTCCTCTACCTTGTGCCAGTCATTACACTGGCTACCCATCCACTCTAGAATCCAGTACAAACGTATTACCCTCACCCACAAAGCCCTCCATGGCTCAGCACCACCCTACATCTCCTCCCGTGTTTCAGTATACCACCCTACCCGCGCCCTCCGTTATGTTGATGACCTGAGGTTAGCATCCTCAATAATCAGAACCTCCCACTCCCGTCTCCAAGACTTTACACGTGCTGCGCCAATTCTTTGGATTGCACTTCCCAGGTCAATACGATTAGTCCCCAATCCCCACAATTTTAAGCGTGCCCTGAAAATGCATTTATTCAGACTGGCCTACCGCCTCAACACATTAACCTAATCTATCCCGGTGTGGCACAGCCAAAAGTTTTACCATAACCAGGTTCCCCGCATCATGTTCCCACATGCTTTATGCATCCATTAGCCATCTGTGTCTGTACTGTTACACACTTAACATTATGGCTGGTCCATACAATCAGGGCAACTGTTACCACCCACCTTTGGTGTCTCCCTCTTTCCTCATAGACTGTAAGCTTGCGAGCAGGGCCCTCATTCCTCTTGGTATCTGTTATGATCTATGTGATTATTGTTATGCTGTAATGTCTATTGTCTGTACAAATCCCCTCCGAAATGTAAAGTGCTGCGGAATATGTCGGCGCTATAGAAATAAAATTTATTAAGAAGGCCATCTTTTCCTATGTTCCTCATGCAGCGCAGTCTCTATCATTATAGTATAGACAATAATTCACACAATAAAGAACAATAATTATTTCTATAGCGCCAACATATTCAGCAGCGCATGACAAGCTGAGAAATGTACAGGAAAAAGATACTAGCTGTAATGAATGGAAGTGGAGGCAGAGATGGTGAAGTTCGCATTCGTTTTTTATTTTTAAAGTGGAACCTCGGTCCGGGGGACTCCGAAGGGGACGTGACTAGTGAGCCCCGGGCACCCGTAGTAAAGCCCCTCAGGCAGGGCCAGAATGGAATACCCGGAGGACACAGGTGCTACCTCCAGTTAGACCCTGGACACGTGGCAGCTGTCCCAGCGGGACCAAAAGGATAACAGAAACAATAGGAGAGTCCGTAGTGAGACGGGTTTAGATCCGGGTAGTTGGTAGATAGCAGACTCCAGTAACCTTGTCACAGTCCTCGGATGACTGTTGGCGGAACGGGATGGCTTTTGCACAGATGATTTCAGAGATAGCCAGGGTTATCAGGATACAGATAATCTGTGGAGACAGATAGCATGACAGAATGCACAAAGACTGCAAACGCAGCGCAGACGAGTTAGAACAGAACCGGTTGTAGCAATGGTTGATACTTGTTGCTCCGGCGCTCTCCCTATGGAGGAGAGGCCAGAAATAGCAGCCAGTGCGCTGCCATTGAATAATTACCCATTTTGAAAAATGCACGCTGTCCCTTTAAGAAGCCAGGGGAACGCGCGTGCCCTAATAGCTTTAGCTGAAGACCTGCCAACGGGATGCCAGGAGGTGGGGGAAGGGGAGAGAACTGAACGCTGAGAAGCAGGATGGGACACGCAGGAAGACGACTGCTGCACAGGGACAGCGTGCAAGGCACGAGGTGAGTTCCCTGAACGGGGAGCAGCGGCAGACCGAGGCGCAGAGCCAGGACAGGGACCGGGTGTAACATTACCTCTCACAAGATGCAGTCTACAAGGAGCTGCGGGGAACACAGTCAGTAAAATGCCCTTGTCATGTATGGGCTGGCCATAATAAATAGGGGCAGTCATATAAAGCTACATGTCCTGGTCACCGACCAATATATGTATGATCCGGTCACCGGCCAGTATCTGTATATGTACATGTATGATCCGGTCATCGTCCAGTATGTGTACATGTATATCTATGATGCGGTCACTGGCCAGTGTCTGTACATGTATATTTATGATCCGGTCACTGGCCAGTATCTGTATATGTATGATCTGGTCACTGGCCAGTATATGTAGATGTATGATCCGGTCACCGACATGTATCTGTATATGTACATGTATGATCCGGTCATCAGCCAGTATGTGTACATGTATGATCCGGTCACCGGCCAGTATCTGTATATGTACATGTATGATCCGGTCACCGGCCAGTATCTGTATATGTACGTGTATGATCCGGTCACCGGCCAGTATCTGTATATGTACGTGTATGATCCGGTCACCGGCCAGTATCTGTATATGTACGTGTATGATCCGGTCACCGGCCAGTATCTGTACATGTACGTGCATGATCCGGGTCACCAGCCAGTATCTGTACGTGCATGATCCGGGTCACCAGCCAGTATCTGTACATGTATGATCCGGGCACCGGCCAGTATCTGTATACAGTTGTGGCCAAAAGTATTGACACCTGTTATGAATGAGTTACCGAGGAGGAAAAAACAAAAAGCAAGCCCAGAAAACCGGGGAGGTTGGTAACTAGCGGATTGCAGACCCCTGATCCTATCCACAACAACTAGCAGTAGCCGTGGGGCGTGCCTACGGTGGTCCTAGACGCCTCGTCACGGCCGGAGAACTAAATAAGCCTAAAGAAAGAAAGGGAAAATCTAAACTGCCCCAGCGCAGACCCCAATGTCCCTCCGGAGTATTAAACGCCGTCTTCCATTCATCCCCATGCTTGATGTGAATAAGATTATACGCCCCCCTGAGGTCAAGCTTAGTAAACCAGCAAGCACCTTTTAACTCTGGAGAATAAATCAGAAATCAGGGGTAACGGATACTGAAATTTAACTGTAATTTTGTTGAGGGAGCGATAGTCAATACAAGGCCTTAATGAACCATCTTTCTTGGCCACGAAAAAAGAACCCAGCACCTAAGGGTAAAGAGGATGGTCTAATATGACCCTTCTCCAACGACTCCTTAATATAAGATCGCATAGCCTCGTGTTCGGGTACAGATAAATTGAAAAGTCGACCCTTGGGAAATTTACGCCCAGGGCTCAACTCAATTGCACAGTCATAACTCCTATGAGGAGGCAAAGACGCAGACTTACTCTCACTAAATGCATCATAAAAATCAGCCAAATAGTCAGGAACATCATGCGACTGGGGAGAGGTGGAGAAAACAGGAGCATCACTAAGGGCACACCGACAACCCCAACTCACCACAGACACAGATTTCCAATCCAAAACCGGATTATGGATTTGCAACCAGGGAAAACCCAGAACAATGGTATCATGTAAATTATGCAACACCAAAAATCTGCAATTTTCTTGGTGGTCTGGGGCGACCCGCATTATCACCTGGGTCCAAAACTGAGGTTTATTCTTCGCCAAAGGAGTAGCATCAATACCCCTCAAAGGAATAGGCGTCCGCAGAGGTGTCATAGGAAAACCACAACGTTTAGCAAAATCCAAGTCCATTAGGTTCAAGGCCTCTCCTGAATCCACAAAAGCCTTAGCGGAAAATGTGGATAAGGAGCAGATCAGAGTAATTGCCAAAAGAAACTTGGGTTGTACACCACCCACAGCAAATGTGTGTACAAAACGTTTCTCTAGTTTAGTGCAGACAGAAATAACATGAGAGGCATCTCCACAGAAAAAACACAGCTTATTACGCCTTCTAAAGTCCTGATGTTGCGCCCTAGATAAAACTCCATCTCATTGCATAGGTTCAGACATTTGTTCAAAATGTGGCAGCGCCTCCCGTGTAGTCTTGCGTTCACGTAAACGCCGATCAACTTGATGTCAGGAACACCGCACTGAACTTGCTCACTGAGCCAGTGCGCGTGTCCTGAGTAAAGCGAAACAGTGCTCAAAGATACCTGTGGAGCGGGCAGCAACCGAGTAGATGCGTACTTCAGAGCCGCAGGACCTGAAGCACGTGACTGCTAGAGGCGTGGCCTAAATTCCACAGAGCTAGGAGCTGCAAGAGAATTCCTAGCAGAGTAACTGCTAGACAAAGTTACCAAGGGGCATAGACAGGGAGAATAGTCAGGACGTAGCCAATGAGTCACACACAGAGATAGCTGCACGGTACCAAAGGGGCGAGCAGAGAGTAGTCAGGTCACAGGCAATGAGTCATACACAGATAATAACACAGTACAAAATCAACAGGCAAACTCACAACGGGAAACAGAGCCGTGTCAGAACCATATAAACAAGCTATAGCAACAAACAGGCACACGTGGGTCAGCACACTAGGCCAAAGGCAAAAGTATAACTGGCTGGGATTGGAGCTTCCCAGGGGTTTAAGAAGCTCTCCCAGAACCAGAAAGAGGCCACAATCATTAACCCCAAGTGTGCAGGTCAAAACCTTCACAGAGCTCCAGACATTAACCCCCGGTGTGCAACTCAAAAACCTGCACTGGGATCATGACACTTGAATGGCTAATGACATAGAATCGTCAAGACCAGAGGGAACAGGAAATCCCACCATAGTATCTTTTAAAGTCTCAGACAAACCCTTCCGAAAGAGCTGCCAATGCACTGTAATTCCATGTAGTAAGGACCGCCCACTTTTGGAATTTCTGACAGTATAACTCTGCAGGATCCTGACTTTGGTTCAATGCCAATAGGGCTCTCTCAGCTTGATCAATAGCATTAGGTTCATCATATAACAACCCCAAAGCTTGAAAAAATGCATCCACATTAGTCAAAACAGGATCGTCAGGTGTCAAAGAAAACGCCCAATCCTGGGGATCGCCGCGCAGCAAGGAGATGACAATTTTAACCTGCTGCACAGTGCTCCCCGATGACTTAGGCTTCAAGGCAAGAAATAATTTACAATTCTTAAAATTCAAAAATTTAGACCGATCCCCAGAAAACAAATCAGGAGCAGGAATCCTTGGTTCAACAGCATGTGAATGAGTGAAATAGGCGGAAATTCCCTGCACTTCGGCAGCGAGCTGCTCCACACGATCAGACAATTGCTTAATCTCCATCAAGGAGAAAAATTAAAAAAAAAGAATCCTCCTACGGCCCCAGAAAAAAAAAAGAGGAGAAAAAATCCGTACAAAAAAAAAAAAAAAATTGACACTTTTTTTTTTTTTTTTACTACTCTCTCCTGCTTTTGAGTACCCTAGAATCTGCGGTATGGCTGGTGATTCTGTTATGAATGAGTCACCGAGGAGGAAAAAACAAAAAGCAAGCTAAGCCCAGAAAACCAGAGAGGTTGATAACTAGCGGATTGCAGACCCCTGATCCTATCCACAACAACTAGCAGTAGCCGTGGGGCGTGCCTACGGTGGTCCTAGACGCCTCGTCACGGCCGGAGAACTAAATAAGCCTAAAGAAAGAAAGGGAAAATCTAAACTGCCCCAGAGCAGACCCCAAAGCAATAGACAGCCCCCAATATGTATTGTCGGTGAAACAAGATGAAAACACAGACACAGAAAGATAGGCTGAGCAAATGATGGGTCCCTCACTAACTAGAAAGGACAGGATAGAAAAGCTGCTGTCTGCAATCACGCAAAGAACCCTGCCAAAAATAATGTCCAACACGTCTGATAGAAAAAGGCCCACTATATCAGCACTCAGGTATATTCTGAAGACAGAGCAAAAGAGATCAACTGATCAGAGACAAAATGGGGATTCAGCCCAGTCCCAGCCAGGGCTGGCTGAACACCAAAACTAAGTAAACCAGTAAAAAACTCATATGAACAATAGCAGAGAAAACTTAGCTTTAGGAAGGCAGGAACCAAACTGGAAACCAGAAGCCACAGTCAGGAAAAATCACCAGCAAGAAACTAGGGAGTCGGCTGCCTTAAATCCAATCAGAAACTCCTGATGTCCAATCGCAGTCCTCTTCCTCAGGTGGCCGGTCTCTGCCATTTAGATCAGCTTCATTACCTCCCTTCACCAACAGAGGGAGTTCTCTCACTACTCCTCTGTCAGCACAGCCAGCTCCATAACCCTCACCAGAAGCCAGAGGCAAACCCGAAAATGAGCTCACAACTGACACCCCTGCAATTCTGTCAGATAATACTGTTTCTTCCTGAAAATGATTGCAAACACAAATTCTTTGGTATTATTATCTTCATTTAATTTGTCTTAAATGAAAAAACACAAAAGAGAATGAAGCAAAAAGCAAAACATTGATCATTTCACACAAAACTCCAAAAATAGGCCAGACAAAAGTATTGGCACCCTCAGCCTAATACTTGGTTGCACAACCTTTAGCCAAAATAACTGCGACCAACCGCTTCCTGTAACCATCAATGAGTTTCTTACAATGCTCTGCTGGAATTTTAGACCATTCTTCTTTGGCAAACTGCTCCAGGTCCCTGATATTTGAAGGATGCCTTCTCCAAACTGCCATTTTTAGATCTCTCCACAGGTGTTCTATGGGATTCAGGTCTGGACTCATTGCTGGCCACCTTAGAAGTTTCCAGTGCTTTCTCTCAAACCATTTTCTAGTGCTTTTTGAAGTGTGTTTTGGGTCATTGTCCTGCTGGAAGACCCATGACCTCTGAGGGAGACCCATCTTTTTCACACTGGGCCCTACATTATGCTGCAAAATTTGTTGGTAGTCTTCAGACTTCATAATGCCATGCACACGGTCAAGCAGTCCAGTGCCAGAGGCAGCAAAGCAACCCCAAAACATCAGGGAACCTCCGCCATGTTTGACTGTAGGGACCGTGCTCTTTTTTTTTTTTTTTTTTTTTTTTTTGTGTGCCTCTTTTTTTTCTCCTGTAAACTCTATGTTGATGCCTTTGCCCAAAAAGCTCTACTTTTGTCTCATCTGACCAGAGAACATTCTTCCAAAACGTTTTAGGCTTTTTCAGGTAAGTTTTGGCAAACTCCAGCCTGGCTTTTTTATGTCTCGGGGTAAGAAGTGGGGTCTTCCTGGGTCTCCTACCATACAGTCCCTTTTCATTCAGACGCCGACGGATAGTACGGGTTGACACTGTTGTACCCTCGGACTGCAGGGCAGCTTGAACTTGTTTGGATGTTAGTCGAGGTTCTTTATCCAACATCCGCACAATCTTGCGTTGAAATCTCTTGTCAGTTTTTCTTTTCCGTCCACATCTAGGGAGGTTAGCCACAGTGCCATGGGCTTTACACTTCTTGATGACACTGCGCACGGTAGACACAGGAACATTCAGGTCTTTGGAGATGGACTTGTAGCCTTGAGATTGCTCATGCTTCCTCACAATTTGGTTTCTCAAGTCCTCAGACAGTTCTTTGGTCTTCTTTCTTTTCTCCATGCTCAATGTGGTGCACACAAGGACACAGGACAGAGGTTGAGTCAACTTTACTCCATGTCACCTGGCTGCAAGTGTGATTTAGTTATTGCCAACACCTGTTAGGTGCCACAGGTAAGTTACAGGTGCTGTTAATTACACAAATTACAGAAGCATCACATGATTTTTTTGAACAGTGCCAATACTTTTGTCCACCCTCTTTTTATGTTTGGTGTGGAATTATATCCAATTTGGCTTTAGGACAATTCTTTTTGTGTTTTTTCATTTAAGACAAATGAAATGAAGATAATAATAACAAAGAATTTGTGTTTGCAATCATTTTCAGGAAGAAACTGAGTATTATCTGACAGAATTGCAGGGGTGTCAATACTTTTGGCCACAACTGTATGTACATGTATGACCCGGTCACCGGCCAGTATCTGTATTTGTACATGTATAATCCGGTCACTGGCCAGTATTTGTATATGTACGTGTATGATCCGGGTCACCGGCCAGTATCTGTATATGTACGTGTATAATCCGGTCACTGGCCAGTATTTGTATATGTACGTGTATGATCCGGGTCACCGGCCAGTATCTGTATATGTACGTGTATGATCCGGGTCACCGGCCAGTATCTGTATATGTACGTGTATGATCCGGTCACCGGCCAGTATCTGTATCTGTATATGTACATGTATGACCCGGTCACCGGCCAGTATCTGTATTTGTACATGTATAATCCGGTCACTGGCCAGTATTTGTATATGTACGTGTATGATCCGGGTCACCGGCCAGTATCTGTATATGTACGTGTATAATCCGGTCACTGGCCAGTATTTGTATATGTACGTGTATGATCCGGGTCACCGGCCAGTATATGTATATGTACATGTATGATCCGGTCACCGGCCAGTATCTGTATCTGTATGTGTACGTGTATGATCCGGGTCACCGGCCAGTATATGTACGTGTATGATCCGGGTCACCGGCCAGTATCTGTATATGTACGTGTATGATCCGGGTCACCGGCCAGTATATGTACGTGTATGATCCGGGTCACCGGCCAGTATCTGTATATGTATGTGTACGTGTATGATCCGGGTCACCGGCCAGTATATGTACGTGTATGATCCGGGTCACCGGCCAGTATTTGTATATGTACGTGTATGATCCGGGTCACCGGCCAGTATATGTACGTGTATGATCCGGGTCACCGGCCAGTATCTGTATATGTACGTGTATGATCCGGGTCACCGGCCAGTATCTGTATATGTACATGTATGATCCGGGTCACCAGCCAGTATCTGTATATGTACATGTGTGATCCGGTCACACAGCCAGTATCTGTATATGTACATGTATGATCCGGGTCACCGGCCAGTATATGTACGTGTATGATCCGGGTCACCGGCCAGTATCTGTATATGTATGTGTACGTGTATGATCCGGGTCACCGGCCAGTATATGTACGTGTATGATCCGGGTCACCGGCCAGTATTTGTATATGTACGTGTATGATCCGGGTCACCGGCCAGTATATGTACGTGTATGATCCGGGTCACCGGCCAGTATCTGTATATGTACGTGTATGATCCGGGTCACCGGCCAGTATCTGTATATGTACATGTATGATCCGGTCACCGGCCAGTATCTGTATCTGTATGTGTACGTGTATGATCCGGGTCACCGGCCAGCCTCTGTATATGTACATGTGATCTGGGAGCCACCTAGGTAACAAGTCGGTCCATGATATTTCTTGGTGGTGAATCTTCCCCCCCATCATGTGTGCCATGATATTGAGAAGTAACTCTAGCAACTCAGCCACAAAGTGGAGACCCCGTAATGTCACAGATGTGTGTGCTCAGAAATAGAGAACAGAGAAGTCACCACTGCTCTGCTGACTCCATAACCACAGAGTCCAGATTTCCTCTAGTATTAACATCAGCACAAACACTGCAGCCTCGCCAGGATCTTTATGGCCAAGCACCTGCAGCTTTACGTCACCAAGCACAATGCTAAACGTTGGATGGAGTACATAAACAAATATGGGCCGGTGACCGGACCATACATGGTGTAAAGCCGCCACCACTGGACTCTAGAGGTGACGTGTTATGTGCAGTGATGGATCACACTACTTTACCTTGTGCCTGATGGAGGAGTCAGGGTTTGGTGATTCCAGGAGGATGTTACCCCCCTGACTGCATTGTGCCGCTGTTCACATGGTGGAGGAAGATAATGGGCTATGAGAAAAAAATGTTTCAGCTCACCCGTTAGCGTCCACCGGACAGCAGGAACCACACCGTCGCATGCACGGAGCCGGCCTGGCCTGGCAGACACAAGTCCAAACACACAGTAATCTCCAGCGATCTCAGGCAGGAAGGTAGTTATAAAAAATATTCCTTTATTTCTTTTCGTTAAAAGAACATGTTACAGGTAGTGGATACCCCAGTTGATGGTAAAAAATCCAAGGCGTTTCAACTCAAGTCTTAATCATGGGCTTATCAGGGCCACACAGACAAAACGTAAACCCCATCCAAGACCAGGGGGATGAACAAAAGCTGAGATTGTGAACCCGGCCTCTCCCCAACATCAGTCTGACTTCACAAATGCTCTTCTGAATGAA
This sequence comes from Dendrobates tinctorius, assembly GCF_039654945.1. Taxonomy (NCBI): domain Eukaryota; kingdom Metazoa; phylum Chordata; class Amphibia; order Anura; family Dendrobatidae; genus Dendrobates; species Dendrobates tinctorius. Next base: position 16,692 of record NW_027361918.1, on the reverse strand, counting down.
GGGGCAAAAATTCCCACAGACGCCTTCAAAATCTTGTAGCAATCCTTCTCAAGAGCGGGTACTGTTACATCTAGAGATGGGCAAACACCATAGTAATGTTTATGGATGTAGATGGAGGACAGAGAAGCTCCTGGATATTAGTTTGGGGGATGGAATCTCTAAAAATTTGTCTCAATATTTTCTGAATGTATGAATGATCCCTCTGTGACTTCAAGCCTCTTTTTCTATCATAAAGACGCTTGTAGGACAAGATCCCTCCAGATCATCCAGTTCTCTTGTGTTCCCTCTCCTGAATCCCCAACCTAGAATGGAAAAAGAGATCACCAGAAGAATAATAGACTTCGCCTTGGAGATCATCTGTCTGCTGAGTGGAGAGGTAAACTCCTCTATATTATCACTATCTGCTGAGCGGAGAGGTAATCTCCTCTATATTATCATTATCTGCTGAGTGGTGAGGTAATCTCCTCTATATTATCACTATCTGCTGAGTGGAGAGGTAATCTCCTCTATATTATCATTATCTGCTGAGTGGTGAGGTAATCTCCTCTATATTATCATTATCTGCTGAGTGGAGAGGTAATCTCCTCTATATTATCACTATCTGCTGAGTGGAGAGGTAATCTCCTCTATATTATCACTATCTGCTGAGTGGAGAGGTAATCTCCTCTATATTATCACTATCTGCTGAGTGGAGAGGTAATCTCCTCTATATTATCATTATCTGCTGAGTGGAGAGGTAATCTCCTCTATATTATCACTATCTGCTGAGTGGAGAGGTAATCTCCTCTATATTATCATTATCTGCTGAGTGGAGAGGTAATCTCCTCTATATTATCACTATCTGCTGAGTGGAGAGGTAATCTCCTCTATATTATCACTATCTGCTGAGCGGAGAGGTAAACTCCTCTATATTATCACTATCTGCTGAGTGGTGAGGTAATCTCCTCTATATTATCATTATCTGCTGAGTGGAGAGGTAATCTCCTCTATATTATCATTATCTGCTGAGTGGAGAGGTAAACTCCTCTATATTATCACTATCTGCTGAGTGGAGAGGTAATCTCCTCTATATTATCATTATCTGCTGAGTGGAGAGGTAAACTCCTCTATATTATCACTATCTGCTGAGTGGAGAGGTAAACTCCTCTATATTATCACTATCTGCTGAGTGGAGAGGTAATCTCCTCTATATTATCATTATCTGCTGAGTGGAGAGGTAATCTCCTCTATATTATCATTATCTGCTGAGTGGAGAGGTAATCTCCTCTATATTATCATTATCTGCTGAGTGGAGAGGTAATCTCCTCTATATTATCATTATCTGCTGAGTGGAGAGGTAAACTCCTCTATATTATCACTATCTGCTGAGTGGAGAGGTAAACTCCTCTATATTATCATTATCTGCTGAGTGGAGAGGTAATCTCCTCTATATTATCACTATCTGCTGAGCGGAGAGGTAATCTCCTCTATATTATCATTATCTCCTGAGTGGAGAGGTAATCTCCTCTATATTATCATTATCTGCTGAGTGGAGAGGTAATCTCCTCTATATTATCATTATCTGCTGAGTGGAGAGGTAATCTCCTCTATATTATCATTATCTCCTGAGTGGAGAGGTAATCTCCTCTATATTATCATTATCTGCTGAGTGGAGAGGTAAACTCCTCTATATTATCACTATCTGCTGAGTGGAGAGGTAAACTCCTCTATATTATCATTATCTGCTGAGTGGAGAGGTAATCTCCTCTATATTATCACTATCTGCTGAGCGGAGAGGTAATCTCCTCTATATTATCATTATCTGCTGAGTGGAGAGGTAAACTCCTCTATATTATCACTATCTGCTGAGTGGAGAGGTAAACTCCTCTATATTATCACTATCTGCTGAGTGGAGAGGTAAACTCCTCTATATTATCACTATCTGCTGAGCGGAGAGGTAAACTCCTCTATATTATCATTATCTGCTGAGCGGAGAGGTAATCTCCTCTATATTATCACTATCTGCTGAGTGGAGAGGTAATCTCCTCTATATTATCACTATCTGCTGAGTGGAGAGGTAATCTCCTCTATATTATCATTATCTGCTGAGCGGAGAGGTAAACTCCTCTATATTATCACTATCTGCTGAGTGGAGAGGTAATCTCCTCTATATTATCACTATCTGCTGAGCGGAGAGGTAATCTCCTCTATATTATCATTATCTGCTGAGTGGAGAGGTAAACTCCTCTATATTATCACTATCTGCTGAGTGGAGAGGTAATCTCCTCTATATTATCATTATCTGCTGAGCGGAGAGGTAATCTCCTCTATATTATCATTATCTGCTGAGTGGAGAGGTAATCTCCTCTATATTATCATTATCTGCTGAGTGGAGAGGTAATCTCCTCTATATTATCACTATCTGCTGAGTGGAGAGGTAATCTCCTCTATATTATCATTATCTGCTGAGTGGAGAGGTAATCTCCTCTATATTATCATTATCTGCTGAGCGGAGAGGTAAACTCCTCTATATTATCACTATCTGCTGAGCGGAGAGGTAATCTCCTCTATATTATCACTATCTGCTGAGTGGTGAGGTAATCTCCTCTATATTATCACTATCTGCTGAGCGGAGAGGTAATCTCCTCTATATTATCACTATCTGCTGAGCGGAGAGGTAATCTCCTCTATATTATCATTATCTGCTGAGTGGAGAGGTAATCTCCTCTATATTATCATTATCTGCTGAGCGGAGAGGTAATCTCCTCTATATTATCACTATCTGCTGAGTGGAGAGGTAATCTCCTCTATATTATCATTATCTGCTGAGTGGAGAGGTAATCTCCTCTATATTATCATTATCTGCTGAGTGGAGAGGTAATCTCCTCTATATTATCATTATCTGCTGAGTGGAGAGGTAATCTCCTCTATATTATCATTATCTGCTGAGTGGAGAGGTAATCTCCTCTATATTATCACTATCTGCTGAGTGGAGAGGTAATCTCCTCTATATTATCACTATCTGCTGAGTGGAGAGGTAATCTCCTCTATATTATCACTATCTGCTGAGTGGAGAGGTAATCTCCTCTATATTATCATTATCTGCTGAGTGGAGAGGTAATCTCCTCTATATTATCATTATCTGCTGAGTGGAGAGGTAATCTCCTCTATATTATCATTATCTGCTGAGTGGAGAGGTAATCTCCTCTATATTATCATTATCTGCTGAGTGGAGAGGTAATCTCCTCTATATTATCACTATCTGCTGAGTGGAGAGGTAATCTCCTCTATATTATCATTATCTGCTGAGCGGAGAGGTAATCTCCTCTATATTATCACTATCTGCTGAGTGGAGAGGTAATCTCCTCTATATTATCATTATCTGCTGAGTGGAGAGGTAATCTCCTCTATATTATCATTATCTGCTGAGCGGAGAGGTAAACTCCTCTATATTATCACTATCTGCTGAGGGGAGAGGTAATCTCCTCTATATTATCACTATCTGCTGAGTGGAGAGGTAATCTCCTCTATATTATCATTATCTGCTGAGTGGAGAGGTAATCTCCTCTATATTATCATTATCTGCTGAGTGGAGAGGTAATCTCCTCTATATTATCATTATCTGCTGAGTGGTGAGGTAATCTCCTCTATATTATCACTATCTGCTGAGCGGAGAGGTAATCTCCTCTATATTATCACTATCTGCTGAGCGGAGAGGTAATCTCCTCTATATTATCACTATCTGCTGAGTGGAGAGGTAATCTCCTCTATATTATCACTATCTGCTGAGTGGAGAGGTAAACTCCTCTATATTATCATTATCTGCTGAGTGGAGAGGTAAACTCCTCTATATTATCACTATCTGCTGAGTGGAGAGGTAATCTCCTCTATATTATCACTATCTGCTGAGTGGAGAGGTAATCTCCTCTATATTATCATTATCTGCTGAGCGGAGAGGTAATCTCCTCTATATTATCACTATCTGCTGAGTGGAGAGGTAATCTCCTCTATATTATCACTATCTGCTGAGTGGAGAGGTAAACTCCTCTATATTATCATTATCTGCTGAGTGGAGAGGTAATCTCCTCTATATTATCATTATCTGCTGAGCGGAGAGGTAATCTCCTCTATATTATCATTATCTGCTGAGTGGAGAGGTAATCTCCTCTATATTATCACTATCTGCTGAGTGGAGAGGTAATCTCCTCTATATTATCACTATCTGCTGAGTGGAGAGGTAATCTCCTCTATATTATCACTATCTGCTGAGTGGAGAGGTAAACTCCTCTATATTATCATTATCTGCTGAGCGGAGAGGTAATCTCCTCTATATTATCATTATCTGCTGAGCGGAGAGGTAATCTCCTCTATATTATCACTATCTGCTGAGTGGAGAGGTAATCTCCTCTATATTATCACTATCTGCTGAGTGGAGAGGTAATCTCCTCTATATTATCATTATCTGCTGAGCGGAGAGGTAATCTCCTCTATATTATCATTATCTGCTGAGTGGAGAGGTAATCTCCTCTATATTATCATTATCTGCTGAGCGGAGAGGTAATCTCCTCTATATTATCATTATCTGCTGAGCGGAGAGGTAATCTCCTCTATATTATCATTATCTGCTGAGCGGAGAGGTAAACTCCTCTATATTATCACTATCTGCTGAGGGGAGAGGTAATCTCCTCTATATTATCACTATCTGCTGAGCGGAGAGGTAAACTCCTCTATATTATCACTATCTGCTGAGCGGAGAGGTAAACTCCTCTATATTATCACTATCTGCTGAGTGGTGAGGTAATCTCCTCTATATTATCACTATCTGCTGAGTGGAGAGGTAATCTCCTCTATATTATCATTATCTGCTGAGTGGAGAGGTAATCTCCTCTATATTATCATTATCTGCTGAGCGGAGAGGTAAACTCCTCTATATTATCACTATCTGCTGAGGGGAGAGGTAAACTCCTCTATATTATCACTATCTGCTGAGCGGAGAGGTAAACTCCTCTATATTATCACTATCTGCTGAGTGGAGAGGTAATCTCCTCTATATTATCACTATCTGCTGAGTGGAGAGGTAATCTCCTCTATATTATCATTATCTGCTGAGTGGAGAGGTAATCTCCTCTATATTATCATTATCTGCTGAGCGGAGAGGTAAACTCCTCTATATTATCACTATCTGCTGAGGGGAGAGGTAAACTCCTCTATATTATCACTATCTGCTGAGCGGAGAGGTAAACTCCTCTATATTATCACTATCTGCTGAGTGGAGAGGTAATCTCCTCTATATTATCACTATCTGCTGAGTGGAGAGGTAATCTCCTCTATATTATCACTATCTGCTGAGTGGAGAGGTAATCTCCTCTATATTATCACTATCTGCTGAGCGGAGAGGTAATCTCCTCTATATTATCACTATCTGCTGAGCGGAGAGGTAATCTCCTCTATATTATCATTATCTGCTGAGTGGAGAGGTAAACTCCTCTATATTATCACTATCTGCTGAGTGGAGAGGTAATCTCCTCTATATTATCACTATCTGCTGAGTGGAGAGGTAAACTCCTCTATATTATCATTATCTGCTGAGTGGTGAGGTAATCTCCTCTATATTATCATTATCTGCTGAGCGGAGAGGTAATCTCCTCTATATTATCACTATCTGCTGAGTGGAGAGGTAATCTCCTCTATATTATCACTATCTGCTGAGTGGAGAGGTAAACTCCTCTATATTATCATTATCTGCTGAGTGGAGAGGTAATCTCCTCTATATTATCATTATCTGCTGAGCGGAGAGGTAATCTCCTCTATATTATCACTATCTGCTGAGTGGAGAGGTAAACTCCTCTATATTATCACTATCTGCTGAGTGGAGAGGTAAACTCCTCTATATTATCATTATCTGCTGAGTGGAGAGGTAATCTCCTCTATATTATCATTATCTGCTGAGCGGAGAGGTAATCTCCTCTATATTATCACTATCTGCTGAGTGGAGAGGTAAACTCCTCTATATTATCATTATCTCCTGAGTGGAGAGGTAATCTCCTCTATATTATCATTATCTGCTGAGCGGAGAGGTAATCTCCTCTATATTATCACTATCTGCTGAGTGGAGAGGTAATCTCCTCTATATTATCACTATCTGCTGAGTGGAGAGGTAATCTCCTCTATATTATCACTATCTGCTGAGTGGAGAGGTAATCTCCTCTATATTATCACTATCTGCTGAGTGGAGAGGTAAACTCCTCTATATTATCATTATCTGCTGAGTGGTGAGGTAATCTCCTCTATATTATCATTATCTGCTGAGCGGAGAGGTAATCTCCTCTATATTATCACTATCTGCTGAGTGGAGAGGTAATCTCCTCTATATTATCATTATCTGCTGAGTGGAGAGGTAATCTCCTCTATATTATCATTATCTGCTGAGTGGAGAGGTAATCTCCTCTATATTATCACTATCTGCTGAGTGGAGAGGTAATCTCCTCTATATTATCACTATCTGCTGAGTGGAGAGGTAATCTCCTCTATATTATCATTATCTGCTGAGTGGAGAGGTAATCTCCTCTATATTATCATTATCTGCTGAGTGGAGAGGTAATCTCCTCTATATTATCACTATCTGCTGAGCGGAGAGGTAATCTCCTCTATATTATCATTATCTGCTGAGCGGAGAGGTAATCTCCTCTATATTATCACTATCTGCTGAGCGGAGAGGTAATCTCCTCTATATTATCATTATCTGCTGAGTGGAGAGGTAAACTCCTCTATATTATCACTATCTGCTGAGCGGAGAGGTAATCTCCTCTATATTATCATTATCTGCTGAGTGGAGAGGTAAACTCCTCTATATTATCACTATCTGCTGAGTGGAGAGGTAATCTCCTCTATATTATCACTATCTGCTGAGCGGAGAGGTAATCTCCTCTATATTATCATTATCTGCTGAGTGGAGAGGTAAACTCCTCTATATTATCACTATCTGCTGAGTGGAGAGGTAATCTCCTCTATATTATCATTATCTGCTGAGTGGAGAGGTAAACTCCTCTATATTATCATTATCTGCTGAGTGGAGAGGTAATCTCCTCTATATTATCATTATCTGCTGAGTGGAGAGGTAAACTCCTCTATATTATCATTATCTGCTGAGTGGAGAGGTAATCTCCTCTATATTATCATTATCTGCTGAGTGGAGAGGTAATCTCCTCTATATTATCACTATCTGCTGAGTGGAGAGGTAAACTCCTCTATATTATCATTATCTGCTGAGTGGAGAGGTAATCTCCTCTATATTATCATTATCTGCTGAGCGGAGAGGTAAACTCCTCTATATTATCATTATCTGCTGAGTGGAGAGGTAATCTCCTCTATATTATCATTATCTGCTGAGTGGAGAGGTAAACTCCTCTATATTATCACTATCTGCTGAGTGGAGAGGTAAACTCCTCTATATTATCACTATCTGCTGAGTGGAGAGGTAAACTCCTCTATATTATCACTATCTGCTGAGTGGAGAGGTAATCTCCTCTATATTATCATTATCTGCTGAGTGGAGAGGTAAACTCCTCTATATTATCACTATCTGCTGAGTGGAGAGGTAAACTCCTCTATATTATCATTATCTGCTGAGTGGAGAGGTAAACTCCTCTATATTATCATTATCTGCTGAGCGGAGAGGTAATCTCCTCTATATTATCACTATCTGCTGAGTGGAGAGGTAAACTCCTCTATATTATCACTATCTGCTGAGTGGAGAGGTAAACTCCTCTATATTATCACTATCTGCTGAGCGGAGAGGTAAACTCCTCTATATTATCACTATCTGCTGAGCGGAGAGGTAAACTCCTCTATATTATCACTATCTGCTGAGCGGAGAGGTAAACTCCTCTATATTATCATTATCTGCTGAGTGGTGAGGTAATCTCCTCTATATTATCATTATCTGCTGAGTGGAGAGGTAAACTCCTCTATATTATCACTATCTGCTGAGCGGAGAGGTAAACTCCTCTATATTATCACTATCTGCTGAGCGGAGAGGTAAACTCCTCTATATTATCATTATCTGCTGAGCGGAGAGGTAAACTCCTCTATATTATCACTATCTGCTGAGCGGAGAGGTAAACTCCTCTATATTATCACTATCTGCTGAGCGGAGAGGTAAACTCCTCTATATTATCACTATCTGCTGAGCGGAGAGGTAAACTCCTCTATATTATCATTATCTGCTGAGCGGAGAGGTAATCTCCTCTATATTATCATTATCTGCTGAGCGGAGAGGTAAACTCCTCTATATTATCACTATCTGCTGAGCGGAGAGGTAAACTCCTCTATATTATCATTATCTGCTGAGCGGAGAGGTAAACTCCTCTATATTATCACTATCTGCTGAGCGGAGAGGTAATCTCCTCTATATTATCATTATCTGCTGAGCGGAGAGGTAATCTCCTCTATATTATCATTATCTGCTGAGTGGAGAGGTAAACTCCTCTATATTATCATTATCTGCTGAGTGGAGAGGTAAACTCCTCTATATTATCATTATCTGCTGAGTGGAGAGGTAAACTCCTCTATATTATCATTATCTGCTGAGTGGAGAGGTAATCTCCTCTATATTATCATTATCTGCTGAGCGGAGAGGTAATCTCCTCTATATTATCATTATCTGCTGAGTGGAGAGGTAAACTCCTCTATATTATCACTATCTGCTGAGCGGAGAGGTAAACTCCTCTATATTATCACTATCTGCTGAGCGGAGAGGTAATCTCCTCTATATTATCATTATCTGCTGAGTGGAGAGGTAAACTCCTCTATATTATCATTATCTGCTGAGTGGAGAGGTAAACTCCTCTATATTATCATTATCTGCTGAGTGGAGAGGTAAACTCCTCTATATTATCATTATCTGCTGAGTGGAGAGGTAATCTCCTCTATATTATCATTATCTGCTGAGCGGAGAGGTAATCTCCTCTATATTATCATTATCTGCTGAGTGGAGAGGTAAACTCCTCTATATTATCACTATCTGCTGAGCGGAGAGGTAATCTCCTCTATATTATCATTATCTGCTGAGCGGAGAGGTAATCTCCTCTATATTATCATTATCTGCTGAGTGGAGAGGTAAACTCCTCTATATTATCACTATCTGCTGAGCGGAGAGGTAATCTCCTCTATATTATCACTATCTGCTGAGTGGAGAGGTAAACTCCTCTATATTATCACTATCTGCTGAGCGGAGAGGTAATCTCCTCTATATTATCACTATCTGCTGAGCGGAGAGGTAAACTCCTCTATATTATCATTATCTGCTGAGCGGAGAGGTAAACTCCTCTATATTATCACTATCTGCTGAGCGGAGAGGTAAACTCCTCTATATTATCATTATCTGCTGAGCGGAGAGGTAAACTCCTCTATATTATCACTATCTGCTGAGCGGAGAGGTAAACTCCTCTATATTATCATTATCTGCTGAGCGGAGAGGTAAACTCCTCTATATTATCACTATCTGCTGAGCGGAGAGGTAAACTCCTCTATATTATCATTATCTGCTGAGCGGAGAGGTAAACTCCTCTATATTATCACTATCTGCTGAGCGGAGAGGTAAACTCCTCTATATTATCATTATCTGCTGAGCGGAGAGGTAAACTCCTCTATATTATCACTATCTGCTGAGTGGAGAGGTAAACTCCTCTATATTATCACTATCTGCTGAGCGGAGAGGTAAACTCCTCTATATTATCATTATCTGCTAAGCGGAGAGGTAAACTCCTCTATATTATCACTATCTGCTGAGCGGAGAGGTAATCTCCTCTATATTATCATTATCTGCTGAGCGGAGAGGTAATCTCCTCTATATTATCACTATCTGCTGAGCGGAGAGGTAAACTCCTCTATATTATCACTATCTGCTGAGCGGAGAGGTAAACTCCTCTATATTATCATTATCTGCTGAGCGGAGAGGTAAACTCCTCTATATTATCATTATCTGCTGAGCGGAGAGGTAATCTCCTCTATATTATCACTATCTGCTGAGTGGAGAGGTAAACTCCTCTATATTATCATTATCTGCTGAGCGGAGAGGTAATCTCCTCTATATTATCATTATCTGCTGAGCGGAGAGGTAATCTCCTCTATATTATCACTATCTGCTGAGCGGAGAGGTAAACTCCTCTATATTATCACTATCTGCTGAGTGGAGAGGTAAACTCCTCTATATTATCATTATCTGCTGAGCGGAGAGGTAATCTCCTCTATATTATCACTATCTGCTGAGCGGAGAGGTAATCTCCTCTATATTATCACTATCTGCTGAGCGGAGAGGTAAACTCCTCTATATTATCACTATCTGCTGAGCGGAGAGGTAATCTCCTCTATATTATCACTATCTGCTGAGCGGAGAGGTAAACTCCTCTATATTATCACTATCTGCTGAGCGGAGAGGTAATCTCCTCTATATTATCACTATCTGCTGAGTGGAGAGGTAATCTCCTCTATATTATCACTATCTGCTGAGCGGAGAGGTAATCTCCTCTATATTATCACTATCTGCTGAGTGGTGAGGTAATCTCCTCTATATTATCACTATCTGCTGAGTGGTGAGGTAAACTCCTCTATATTATCACTATCTGCTGAGCGGAGAGGTAATCTCCTCTATATTATCACTATCTGCTGAGCGGAGAGGTAATCTCCTCTATATTATCACTATCTGCTGAGCGGAGAGGTAATCTCCTCTATATTATCACTATCTGCTGAGTGGTGAGGTAAACTCCTCTATATTATCACTATCTGCTGAGTGGAGAGGTAAACTCCTCTATATTATCACTATCTGCTGAGCGGAGAGGTAAACTCCTCTATATTATCACTATCTGCTGAGCGGAGAGGTAAACTCCTCTATATTATCATTATCTGCTGAGTGGAGAGGTAATCTCCTCTATATTATCACTATCTGCTGAGCGGAGAGGTAAACTCCTCTATATTATCATTATCTGCTGAGTGGAGAGGTAATCTCCTCTATATTATCACTATCTGCTGAGCGGAGAGGTAAACTCCTCTATATTATCACTATCTGCTGAGTGGAGAGGTAATCTCCTCTATATTATCACTATCTGCTGAGTGGAGAGGTAATCTCCTCTATATTATCATTATCTGCTGAGCGGAGAGGTAATCTCCTCTATATTATCACTATCTGCTGAGCGGAGAGGTAATCTCCTCTATATTATCATTATCTGCTGAGTGGAGAGGTAATCTCCTCTATATTATCACTATCTGCTGAGTGGAGAGGTAATCTCCTCTATATTATCATTATCTGCTGAGCGGAGAGGTAATCTCCTCTATATTATCACTATCTGCTGAGCGGAGAGGTAATCTCCTCTATATTATCACTATCTGCTGAGTGGAGAGGTAATCTCCTCTATATTATCACTATCTGCTGAGCGGAGAGGTAAACTCCTCTATATTATCACTATCTGCTGAGTGGAGAGGTAATCTCCTCTATATTATCACTATCTGCTGAGTGGAGAGGTAATCTCCTCTATATTATCATTATCTGCTGAGCGGAGAGGTAATCTCCTCTATATTATCACTATCTGCTGAGCGGAGAGGTAATCTCCTCTATATTATCACTATCTGCTGAGTGGAGAGGTAATCTCCTCTATATTATCACTATCTGCTGAGCGGAGAGGTAATCTCCTCTATATTATCACTATCTGCTGAGCGGAGAGGTAAACTCCTCTATATTATCATATCTGCTGAGTGGAGAGGTAATCTCCTCTATATTATCACTATCTGCTGAGTGGAGAGGTAATCTCCTCTATATTATCATTATCTGCTGAGCGGAGAGGTAATCTCCTCTATATTATCACTATCTGCTGAGCGGAGAGGTAATCTCCTCTATATTATCACTATCTGCTGAGTGGAGAGGTAATCTCCTCTATATTATCACTATCTGCTGAGTGGAGAGGTAATCTCCTCTATATTATCATTATCTGCTGAGTGGAGAGGTAATCTCCTCTATATTATCATTATCTGCTGAGCGGAGAGGTAATCTCCTCTATATTATCACTATCTGCTGAGCGGAGAGGTAATCTCCTCTATATTATCACTATCTGCTGAGTGGAGAGGTAATCTCCTCTATATTATCACTATCTGCTGAGTGGAGAGGTAATCTCCTCTATATTATCACTATCTGCTGAGTGGAGAGGTAATCTCCTCTATATTATCACTATCTGCTGAGTGGAGAGGTAATCTCCTCTATATTATCACTATCTGCTGAGTGGAGAGGTAATCTCCTCTATATTATCACTATCTGCTGAGCGGAGAGGTAAACTCCTCTATATTATCACTATCTGCTGAGCGGAGAGGTAATCTCCTCTATATTATCACTATCTGCTGAGTGGAGAGGTAATCTCCTCTATATTATCACTATCTGCTGAGCGGAGAGGTAATCTCCTCTATATTATCACTATCTGCTGAGTGGTGAGGTAATCTCCTCTATATTATCACTATCTGCTGAGTGGTGAGGTAAACTCCTCTATATTATCACTATCTGCTGAGCGGGAGAGGTAATCTCCTCTATATTATCACTATCTGCTGAGCGGAGAGTAATCTCCTCTATATTATCACTATCTGCTGAGCGGAGAGGTAATCTCCTCTATATTATCACTATCTGCTGAGTGGTGAGGTAAACTCCTCTATATTATCACTATCTGCTGAGTGGAGAGGTAAACTCCTCTATATTATCACTATCTGCTGAGCGGAGAGGTAATCTCCTCTATATTATCACTATCTGCTGAGCGGAGAGGTAAACTCCTCTATATTATCACTATCTGCTGAGTGGAGAGGTAATCTCCTCTATATTATCATTATCTGCTGAGTGGAGAGGTAATCTCCTCTATATTATCACTATCTGCTGAGTGGAGAGGTAATCTCCTCTATATTATCATTATCTGCTGAGCGGAGAGGTAATCTCCTCTATATTATCACTATCTGCTGAGCGGAGAGGTAATCTCCTCTATATTATCACTATCTGCTGAGTGGAGAGGTAATCTCCTCTATATTATCACTATCTGCTGAGTGGAGAGGTAATCTCCTCTATATTATCACTATCTGCTGAGTGGAGAGGTAAACTCCTCTATATTATCATTATCTGCTGAGTGGAGAGGTAAACTCCTCTATATTATCACTATCTGCTGAGCGGAGAGGTAATCTCCTCTATATTATCACTATCTGCTGAGTGGAGAGGTAATCTCCTCTATATTATCACTATCTGCTGAGTGGTGAGTAAACTCCTCTATATTATCACTATCTGCTGAGCGGAGAGGTAAACTCCTCTATATTATCACTATCTGCTGAGCGGAGAGGTAATCTCCTCTATATTATCACTATGTGCTGAGTGGAGAGGTAAACTCCTCTATATTATCACTATCTGCTGAGCGGAGAGGTAAACTCCTCTATATTATCACTATCTGCTGAGCGGAGAGGTAATCTCCTCTATATTATCACTATCTGCTGAGTGGAGAGGTAAACTCCTCTATATTATCACTATCTGCTGAGTGGAGAGGTAATCTCCTCTATGATTATCACTATCTGCTGAGTGGAGAGGTAATCTCCTCTATATTATCATTATCTGCTGAGTGGAGAGGTAATCTCTTCTATATTATCACTATCTGCTGAGTGGAGAGGTAATCTCCTCTATATTATCACTATCTGCTGAGTGGAGAGGTAAACTCCTCTATATTATCACTATCTGCTGAGTGGAGAGGTAATCTCCTCTATATTATCACTATCTGCTGAGTGGAGAGGTAATCTCCTCTATATTATCACTATCTGCTGAGTGGTGAGGTAAACTCCTCTATATTATCACTATCTGCTGAGTGGAGAGGTAATCTCCTCTATATTATCACTATCTGCTGAGTGGAGAGGTAATCTCTTCTATATTATCACTATCTGCTGAGTGGTGAGGTAATCTCCTCTATATTATCATTATCTGCTGAGCGGAGAGGTAATCTCCTCTATATTATCACTATCTGCTGAGTGGAGAGGTAAACTCCTCTATATTATCATTATCTGCTGAGTGGAGAGGTAAACTCCTCTATATTATCACTATCTGCTGAGTGGAGAGGTAAACTCCTCTATATTATCACTATCTGCTGAGTGGAGAGGTAAACTCCTCTATATTATCATTATCTGCTGAGTGGAGAGGTAAACTCCTCTATATTATCACTATCTGCTGAGTGGAGAGGTGATCTCCTCTATATTATCACTATCTGCTGAGTGGAGAGGTAATCTCCTCTATATTATCACTATCTGCATGAGTGGAGAGGTAATCTCTTCTATATTATCACTATCTGCTGAGTGGTGAGGTAAACTCCTCTATATTATCACTATCTGCTGAGCGGAGAGGTAATCTCCTCTATATTATCATTATCTGCTGAGCGGAGAGGTAATCTCCTCTATATTATCACTATCTGCTGAGTGGAGAGGTAAACTCCTCTATATTATCATTATCTGCTGAGTGGAGAGGTAATCTCCTCTATATTATCATTATCTGCTGAGTGGAGAGGTAATCTCCTCTATATTATCATTATCTGCTGAGCGGAGAGGTAATCTCCTCTATATTATCACTATCTGCTGAGTGGAGAGGTAATCTCCTCTATATTATCACTATCTGCTGAGTGGAGAGGTAAACTCCTCTATATTATCATTATCTGCTGAGTGGAGAGGTAATCTCCTCTATATTATCATTATCTGCTGAGCGGAGAGGTAATCTCCTCTATATTATCACTATCTGCTGAGTCGGAGAGGTAAACTCCTCTATATTATCACTATCTGCTGAGTCGGAGAGGTAGATCTCCTCTATATTATCATTATCTGCTGAGTGGAGAGGTAAACTCCTCTATATTATCACTATCTGCTGAGTGGAGAGGTAAACTCCTCTATATTATCACTATCTGCTGAGTGGAGAGGTAATCTCCTCTATATTATCATTATCTGCTGAGTGGAGAGGTAATCTCCTCTATATTATCATTATCTGCTGAGTGGAGAGGTAATCTCCTCTATATTATCACTATCTGCTGAGTGGAGAGGTAAACTCCTCTATATTATCACTATCTGCTGAGTGGAGAGGTAAACTCCTCTATATTATCACTATCTGCTGAGTGGAGAGGTAATCTCCTCTATATTATCACTATCTGCTGAGTGGAGAGGTAAACTCCTTCTGATATTATCATTATCTGCTGAGTGGAGAGGTAATCTCCTCTATATTATCACTATCTGCTGAGTGGAGAGGTAAACTCCTCTATATTATCACTATCTGCTGAGTGGAGAGGTAATCTCCTCTATATTATCATTATCTGCTGAGTGGAGAGGTAATCTCCTCTATATTATCACTATCTGCTGAGTGGTGAGGGTAAACTCCTCTATATTATCATTATCTGCTGAGTGGAGAGGTAATCTCCTCTATATTATCATTATCTGCTGAGTGGAGAGGTAATCTCCTCTATATTATCACTATCTGCTGAGTGGAGAGGTAAACTCCTCTATATTATCATTATCTGCTGAGTGGAGAGGTAATCTCCTCTATATTATCATTATCTGCTGAGTGGAGAGGTAAACTTCCTCTATATTATCACTATCTGCTGAGTGGAGAGGTAATCTCCTCTATATTATCACTATCTGCTGAGTGGAGATGGTAATCTCCTCTATATTATCATTATCTGCTGAGTGGAGAGGTAATCTCCTCTATATTATCACTATCTGCTGAGTGGAGAGGTAAACTCCTCTATATTATCACTATCTGCTGAGTGGAGAGGTAAACTCCTCTATATATCACTATCTGCTGAGTGGAGAGGTAAACTCCTCTATATTATCACTATCTGCTGAGTGGAGAGGTAATCTCCTCTATATTATCACTATCTGCTGAGTGGAGAGGTAAATCTCCTCTATATTATCAACTATCTGCTGAGTGGAGAGGTGATCTCCTCTATATTTATCACTATCTGCTGAGTGGAGAGGTAATCTCCTCTACTATTATCACTATCTGCTGAGTGGATGAGGTAATCTCTTCTATATTATCACTATCTGCTGAGTGGAGAGGTAATCTCCTCTATTATTATCACTATCTGCTGAGTGGGAGAGGTAATCTCCTCTATATTATCACTATCTGCTGAGTGGTGAGTAAACTCCTCTATATTATCACTATCTGCTGAGTGGAGAGGTAATCTCTTCTATATTATCACTATCTGCTGAGTGGAGAGGTAATCTCCTCTATATTATCACTATCTGCTGAGTGGGAGAGGTAATCTCCTCTATATTATCACTATCTGCTGAGTGGGAGAGGTTAATCTCTTCTATATTATCACTATCTGCTGAGTGGTAGAGGTAATCTCCTCTATATTATCACTATCTGCTGAGTGGAGAGGTAATCTCTTCTATATTATCACTATCTGTCTTGAGTGGAGAGGTAATCTCCTCTATATTATCACTATCTGCTGAGTGGAGAGGTAATCTCTTCTATATTATCACTATCTGCCTGAGTGGAGAGGTAATCTCTTCCTATCCATTGCGTTATCACTATCTGCTGCGTGGAGAGGTAAGACTCCTCTATATTATCACTATCTGCTGAGTGGAGAGGTAATCTCTTCTATATTATCACTATCTGCTGAGTGGTGAGGTAAACTCCTCTATATTATCACTATCTGCTGAGTGGAGAGGTAATCT